>NW_017386060.1:161080-220138 GCF_000237925.1 Schistosoma mansoni
TGACCAGTTGCAGTCCTAACAAATCGATGGGAAGATTCAAACAAACAATACTGAATGAATTTAAACTTCACCCTATCGCACAAGCAAGTGGCTATCAGGACTCAGTGGCCGAGTGGATAGCGCGATGGCGTTTGAAGCGAGGGTACTGGGTTCGAGTCCCAGAGTGAACATCAACTCTGAGATGCAGGTACATCCAGCTGACGTGTCCCAAATAGGACGAAACGCGCGTCCTGGATTCCACTGCTAGCCACTATCCATCTCTGCTTAACCATCCATTGTTATGAATCTTAATAATCTCACTGTGGGTATTTAAAAGTTGGTTTTAACTGTCTAAAAACATTTTTCTTTCGAGTACATATTCAGCATCTGCAGGTATTTCAAGCATTTTTATATGAAACAGAACTCTCATTCTTCAGTGAAATATGGAATAATTCCTTGCACATATCGGTATACTTTCCATAGTAACTGTTGACTTGCTCATCTTCTTGTATAAGACAATCCAATGTAATCACCATTAAGAATAATAAAAGAAAGATATTCACTATTGAGTTCGAACGTCAAGAGTGAGGTTTAAAAGAATAAATTTGACAAAATTTATTATAAACATGATATGACTTGATTATAAATGAAAATAAAATTTCGTAAAATGCTCCATCTACCCTTAGTCAAGCTAAATAAAGGAGCGTTAGCGATTCCCTCATCATGTATATATTTACAATAATTAACTAAAAATATAGAATACATCAAAGCTTATTTATGTTCATATCCTTACCGAGGAATTATTGTTCAAGTATGTGAGATTATCAAACTGCACAGAATAATTATTTGCTATATTTGTACCGTTGTAGTAAGTGAACAAATATTGTATATATCCATAATAGACATTATTTAAAGAAGGACCAGAAAGATTCATGATCAAACTATGATTTCCAGGTGGGAGGACAATTACGGAATCAATAAACCATGTATCAAAGAGACAATAATTTGGATTATCTTGGATGTATACTCTAGTAAATGTAACACGGATAGTATCCGGTGGAACTATGAAGCCCTATAAAGAGGAAAAACTGGTATTACTCATCAAAACCTATGAAATCATAATAAATTTGGATAGTACACATCATGGTTCTATATTTTATTGTGCACATTTACTGCATCGGATAACTACGTCCTAATGAAAACACTATTCTATTTCATTAACATTGGAATCATTGAAGTCATTATGAATACGTGTTGCTATCTTAAACACCACATTGTTTTGTAGGATACGTGAATGTGTAACACGTACGAATTCGAAGACAATTATGCCTACATATAATTCTCACTACTAACATGATCTTGAATAGTTTTCATACTTAGAAGTTAACATTTTTGACAAAAATGATTATTCGTAGCGTTTTATGAAAATTTGATCTTCATCTGTTTTGTAGATTGCCTTCAGTGATCATATACCACTTATTGTGTTGATATTCTGATTTTGTTGTTGCTGATCACATTAGTATAGTTGTTTGAAAGAAACAGGTTAGTGCAGTGTCAATTGAGACAAGTTATGAATCTCTTTCAGTGGCAGGTTACCAAATGTGAAATGAATGACAGAAATCGTAGTTTCATTTTTTTAAAAATACTACAATGAACAGAAATCATACCCTCTTGACTGCAGTGATCTCACTTTCTGTTTCTTCTTCTGAATACTTTCCATCAATCAGAATGTTGACCGTTGCATCATCAGATATATTTAAGGAAGTATTTGCATTCTTAACTGTCACTTGAAAAGTGATGTTATGATTATTCTTGATTGTTCCATAATCACTGTCAATTACTTTCAAAGTACCAGTTGTTCCATCGATAGCTACCGGTAAGTAGTTTGAACCAGGTACAATGTTAAATTGAACACTTTCACATGATGCTAAGGAGGAGTTTTCATCACTCAGAGAAAGACTACCAATCAGATTTCCATTGACCCAGTTAGAAAACTTGGTTTCGAAGGTGAATACTGTGTGAGTGAATTTCGGAATTCTATGTACTAAAATGATAAGCATATAATTTCTACAAAGTTAATATTTCACAATATAAACCAGAAATGAATTATTAAGCATGGAATGATTTATATTTCTTCAACTGTAACCAATTCACACTAGAATCGATTGAACATTTTTACAAATAGATGATTACATTTATGAAGAAATTTTGCTCTTAGGTAACGAAATCAAAAGCACTGATGGCTTTCAAAGATTTCTTATAACAGGATACGAAGTAAATTTGACTACGATCTTATCAAGAAATGTGAATTATTATCCATTCAATGTAATGTTTATTTCTTATATAAATGATGTTGTTAATGAGGGACTGAGGTTTGGAAGACTAATTTACCGTTGAAGGCAAAATTACAGAATTTTTCCATAAAATGTGAAAACCATACATTGGATGCTTTATTTGCAAATCCTTCATTCATGGTTCTCATTCCCCAATCCTTTTTTGTGATTCCCTATCTGTTTTCATGAATTCTAGCTTCTCAATCTTCTTTTGACAGGCATTCAACTTCCGATTGGCTTATATACTACTTATGTTGACAGATATAAGAAGAATACACCACAGTACATCTTATGAGCTTGAAATAGAAGTCTTTAGCATCATCTTGATAAGGGATTGATAGGATGTAACCAAATGTTCTGCTAAGAGAGAATTCGAACACATGATGCAACTTGGGATAATTAGGCAATCTAACGGTCCTTGGGCCTCGCCGTTGCACATGGTTCTGAAGAAAGATCAAGACTGGCGCCCATGAGAAGATTATCGACATTTAAATAACCAGATCGTTCCGGACAGGTATCCTATTCCTCATCTATTTGATTTCTCTCTAAATTTGTATGGAAAACAGCTTATCACTGAATTCCGATGGCACTCGAATATATTGGAAAAACAGCCACAATCATGCCTTTTAGTCTGTTCGAATTCTTGAGAATGCATCTCAAGCTTCTTTTGACAGGTATCCAACTTCTGATTGGTTTACATACTACTCATATTGACAGATATAAGGAGAATACACTACAGTACATCTTATGAGCTTGAAATAGAAGTCTTTAGCATCATCTTGACAAGGAAATGATAGAATGTAACCAAATACTCATAAAACCTAACAAAAACATAGTCTTGTTATTACTAATATTGACTAGTTAAACCATAAATAACTGACTTACCTCGTTCTTCACAGGTTTTCCCCATCCAACATGAAATACATACACACGTTCCACTAATGCAGTGACCATTAACACAGCTCCTAGACAAAAAGATTGTGTATTAAAGTCTTGTGTGTTTTTATTAACTTTAGTTTTAGTCCGTGAAACTGACGTTTATAGAACCAATGTAAATGCATACATGTCAGTTATTTGAGTCTGAAGATGAGAAACCATGTTATGTTAAGTGTATGTTAAGTGCAACAAACTTTTTATCAGTAGATTAGCTAAATATATCTGAATATGTACTATTTTCATGTCTATCCGACGTTGCTTATGACTGTGGGAGGGTAGGCATAATAAACCTATTTTGTTAATAGTTTTTGATAGCTTTTGCATTTATTTTGTATATTTTCACAATTTGTACATTTATCACTAAACGATTGTACTTGTTGTTGATTAAGTGTATGACCTTGAACACTTACCTGGGAACACACACCTGCAAAGATTTGGTTTGTTTTTATATAATTCACTTGATATTGTTTGCTTGTATCATCTCATTGTTGTTGACAACTGCAATTGATCATGTCTGTGGATATGATAACCGAATGCTGTGCGGACTGCCTTGATATTGCCTTAAGTTACAAGCTTTACAAGCAAAAATGGATGGTAGCTAGCAGTGGAATCCAGGATGCGCGTTTCTTCCTATTTGGGACTCATTATCTGGACTTTGGTACCAAACTCAACGGAACACGCAACATCCAGCTAGTTTAAGTAACGTCCATGAACTTTTATTTGTGTTAATAACTTATAAGTTGTTTATTGAGACATTAACTTTTGGACGTAATAACTTTATTGCTATTTTTGGTTAATATACTTTTTGGTCCACCACAAACTGAACATCCTAAAAACGTATTCTGGAGAATATCTCTCCACAGTTTAAATAAAACATATTTAATACTTCTACTAGTTCATCCATCTCGCAAAGTTGGTAAATCGAAACTAAGAGTAAAGAGCTTTGAAAATGATTTCAATACGAAAACTCTGACTATATTTACTACACAATCAACAACAGATCATTAAGGTCTAAGGTTTGTTTAACCATATACAAAACCAAAAATAATGACGATAAGTAGCCTAAAGTTCTTGAGAAGTGTGCTCAGCTTACTTTTAACTACCATTCTTATACGCTATTGGTGTGATATTCCAAACAAACAGAAGTGTCAGTAAATATCCTTGCATCAAGATAACGCATTAACATCAACGTCTGACTAAAGATAATCTAATTCTCACCTTTATTTTAGACAGTCCAAATATTTTAAATTACATTTTGGATATTACTCGACAGTTTTCGCACTTGCCAAAAATATTGAGTGTATTAAAATCAACAGTCAGTGAAACTGTTTCCGAAAAAGAAGCTGGTTTGTTAAACTTCAAAATCGAGCACCTGAAACTATGGATACACTATTTTGAGAAACTTTGTCTTCAGCACTGTCTTTCATTGAACGTTACATCGAAAATTATATCATTCAACCGAAAGGTTCTCAGGCCATTACTCTTAATTAGTTTATAACTGTCATTTAAACTAATTAATTCAGTATGTGTTTAGCAGTTCTGATTATTTTCATCTTTTCTATGGACTTTCTGTGTATTAGCTTCTGAAGGTGATACTTCCGTCGTTTATTTGTTATCAATTAATGGTCTGTCTTTAGGCTCAGTTACTGATTTAAGTCGACGGAAATTATGATTATATTTGGTTTACACACTAGTAAAATGAAATTTACTTCATTTTTATTGAATGGGAGAATAAACGTTTTTGAGATGTAGTATTCATACAGAAAATTAAAAATATTGCTCTACTACTTGTCTGTTTTATTTGACTGTAATTATAGTTGATCGCTTCCTCTATGTTTTGAGTCACATTAGTTCGATTGGATTAGTGGTTGCGAATCCTAGACATAAATAGTTAATAACTGATGTCTATACTGTAAACAATACAAACATTTGTGCCACATTTTATGTTATTTATGTATCTATATAACACAGAAAGTTGTTAGGTGGTTGAAGATAGTCGGTAGGAAATGCAATGGTTGTGTGCTATTTGGGGCATGTTAGCAACTACCTAAACCATAGATTTAGGTCATCACTAAAAACTAAACAAACATGATATTAGCGATTATTCGGTAACTAGTCAGTGTAAACAGACGACTACGAATGAAAAATACTAACAAGAAAGTAATGATACAAAACTGATAACGACTGAACACAATTCGTCATTTATCTTCTCACTCCTGTTTATTAATGAACCACTCATCAATCAAAGAAACATTTGAAGAGAAAAATATAAATATTTATTACTGTCACGACTATGATCATAAACGATTGATATTCTCTCAACAGACTTACGATGAATTATTCTTACACAATTTGGTGGATTGTTCAAATGATCCATGTGCTACTAAATGGAATATATTAGTTTATACTTAAACAATCATTCATTGACTTACAAACAGTATGAATCAGTATGATGATCAAATTTGTTGGAATTCTTTGATAGAGGATCATTATTTATGAATGTGAAAATATAAGTAAGACGAAGACGATAAGAGAGCTATTGGGTTCAACTTCGTTTAATGTATTTCTGGATGATTTTACTAATTTCAGTCAGTAGCTAAATTAATTCCAAGTAAAGCTGAATTTATTGAAGTCGTTGCAAAACATGTAATCGTTTCAGCCAATCAGAATACCGTTACTGCATTCCAGATAGTTTCACCTATTTATCCATAAGAATCCATAAGAACAAACAAAACCTGTTGACCATTCACATATTTGTCATATAAATGATAATTTTTAAAAGAAAAACTTAAACACTCCAATAGCAACAATTATTCCTACACACCTCTATACTGACCAAAAACATAATGATGATAACAAGTCTTTAGTCGTTTGGGCGATTGTGAATTGGAAGTATGAGGTGAAATTGAGACTAAACTGTGATGAAGTGTACTACTTGCTCAGTTGTCCTCAAGCAAAATTAAAACAAACAATTTGGTAACCAGGTGATTGAAAATAACAATGTTTTACGTTGACTTGATAAGTGGACAATACAAAATGAAATTCCATAAAAGGTCATTGATATCTTGTTTTATTTAACCCAACTATTGCTCTTCACCAAAACAATTCACATCTGTTATATTGTAATAAAGCATTGTTATTATTTAGCGTTCATGTAATTTAAGGACAACAAATTGAATGAGTAGAGTACATAAGCCACCAACATTTAGTCATTTTCTATTGTCTATCTGGTATGCTTCAGGGGATAACGATTGTTTGACTATTATTTTGATTATGTTGAATACGTTACTATGACATAGTAATTAAAGTGAATTAGTTCACAGTGACACACCATGGAATTGTTTGTAATAAATAACTACAAAACGGAACAAGAATTAAGGTGATGTACTACCATGTTAAAAGCATCCTTTATAATAGTGTGGTTAGAACTGTTGTTCGGTTTTAATAATTCAACTGATGAATGTATTTATTTATTGAATTAATTACTGTCAATTAATTCTCACTGTTTTATTCCCAGTTTGAATTTCTCAGATGCACCACTATAGTCTAATTAAGTGAATTGTTTTCCAGTTGCAGGTGTTGCTTTCACATGTCTCATTGAAAACATTAAGTAATGAAACAACGGTTTGCATTGTTGCTCAGTTTCAGTTACTGAATATATTATGCTTTTATTTTTGTATCAGTTCACCAATTTTGTTTCATCATTCATTCTTCTTCACACTAAAATTAGTCTTATATCTAAGTAGAAATGTGTAGAATGTGCCTTAATCGCAGTTCACGATAACAGTTCCTGACAAACTTAATATCAGTTGATTGTTCTACTAAAGTTTACGTAACACCAACTTCAAGATCAATACGCATTCCTAATACCATAGTATCATTGATGACCACAATTCTGTGAAATAGGAGTAAGAAACTGAAAAGTGATTATAAAGATCAAGCTACGTTTCGCACTGTATTTGTGAAAATATTTAGATAAATTTATGTGAATTTCCCCAGTAAGAAAAGGTTACAAAATAGGGGACAAAAAAATTCTTAACCAACATAGCTTTCTGATATGCTACTTGTCTTATAACGACGTGATTTGTCAGGACAAACAGCTAAACATTGCTTACAAAATAGATAATGAGAAAAATCCCCCCTGACCTTCAAAATCATGCGATCTGTTTCCCTACATATTCACCATTGCTGATAAATCACTGTCAACGATTTGAAATCCGTCTAATTAGATGTAATTTTTAAATTTTACTCGTCTATGTATAGTTTTCTACAGTTAAATCTCATTTTTTGATTTAGCAGTCCAAAAGTCGATATTATCTAGGGATTTTAGGTTGTACATCTTTGTCTCAGTCTAGATATTTTGTTTACTTCTATTCATCATTTTATATACACGTAGTCAGGGCTACTTATCTAATCAGCAGAACGGAACTTTCATAAACTACAAAATTGTATTTTATGGAATTCAATACCTTAGTAGTCTAGTGTGGTCTACTTATATCCATATAAGTAGTATATGGTAATGGTCAGACATAGAATGTATTTTGGCAGAAGACCGATAAGGAAAGAACTGAAATGAAGAGCAGTTGGTGAGAAAATGCATGAACACTGAAATTAAAGAAGATGAACTAATATTTACAGAAGGAACAGTGAAGATTGAGATATTGTCTGTTATTTTGCAAATTAACTGTTTGTTGTATGGTTATCAAAATTTAGTGAGATAGTCTGTAATTTTGTCTAAGTACTTCCGATTGTCCCCAACCAGTGTTTTGTTCACAACGGCAGTAATGATTAAACCTAACGTTTCCTATCACGGTAACCAAAAAATAATCAGAATCCAATTTACAATTTCCAACTAAGTAGCGTTAGCTCTACATACACAAATGTTTTTGAATACGATCGTACTATTAGAAACAGAAAAATTTCCCTGTCAAACACTTCAGTTAGAACTCATACTCACAGATAAATCACGTGAACATGCGAAAATGGAAAGTTTAGGGAAGGATAGCAACCCCATACCGTAGAAAAACTTTTGCTTAGAAACGCCAACCAGATTAAACATACTAAACCATTTAAACTCTGCCCTAGGAGTTGAAGGAAGAATTATAACACCTCAGGATGTAAGCCGAGATTATTCGGAGGTCACGAGAACGATGCCCCTTTTAACAACTAGAGCAACAATTTTTATGAGTAAATGGAACGTCCGGACAATGTGAGAGACCGGGAGGACCAGTCAAATAGCAACGGACGTGAGAAGATACAACACGACAGTACTCGAAATCAGTGAAACACATCAGACACAACCTGGACAGAAAAGCATAAATTCAGGAGAGATTCTGTTGGACTCCGGTCACGAATGAGAAGATACTCCTCACACTCAGGGAGTTATTCCCATGAAACTGTTCAATGAATCCAGAATCATCAAATCATCCTTCGAAACAAAGAAGGACGAAATCACAGTGAATGTCATCCAATGTTATGTACCCACCAATGATAGCAACGACGACGATAAAGATCATTTGAACAAGAGGCTGCAATCAATCATAGCGAAGTGCACAGGAATAGACCTGACCATTCTGATGGGAGACCTAAACACCGAATTCGGAATGGACAACACTGGATATGAAGATAATATGAGACGACATGGACTGAGGACTGGGAGAAAGGGATGAGAATGGTGACAGATTTGCAAATCTATGTGCAGTCAACAAAATGGCTATAGGTGGTACAATACTCCACCACAAACACATACACAATGTTACACGGGTCTCAACGGACCACAATACACAGAACCAGATAGTTCATATTTGCATCACTAACAAATTCGGAAAGACAATGGAAGACGTGAGAATCAGGAGAGTAGCTGACATGGCTTCAGATCACCATCTACCTGATTGTTGCGAAGATGAAACTACAGCTAAAGAAGCATTGGAAAACTGGACAAACAGCATTACAAAGATTCAATACAGTCTTCCTTCCAGATACTAACACATTCAACCAATTCAAGAGAACTCTCAACAACACACTACAAGCCTTACTAGATCTACTGGAAAAAGACGAATAAACTACGATGGTGGTTTACTGGAAAGGGATCAAAGAGGCATTTACTCCAACGTGTCAGGAGTTTGTGGACCATAACAAGCGTCATCATAACGAATGCATCTCTATGTCAACCCTTGACAATGTTGAAGAAAAGAAGACATTAATTAACAACAACAGTAGAACATGAACAGAGAAAGTCAAGTCACAAGCTGAATGTACTGAAGCAAGCAAACAAGTGACGAGGAGCATTAGAGTCGACAAACAGAAATACGCGGAAGCGTTGCAAGAGAAGGAAATATGAAACAGCTATACGGCATGACGAAAAAACTAGCAGGGAAATATAGTAAACTAGAGAGACAGGTCAAGGAAAAGAAGGAAAGACAATCACCGAGATTCCAGAACAGAGGAACAAATGGGTAGAATACTTTGAGATCTTGAGTAGACCAGATTCATTGAATCCACCGGACATCGAAACAGCACCTCAGTCAGTCAACTACAGCGTAGGACCAAGCACATATATGCGTCGGTTCAAGTTGCCATACCTCATCAGCACAACAAGATGAACACCGAATTCATAGAAGTAGTTAATTTAGTGGCGGTAATATATAAAAGAAAGATTGTATACAAGAATGAAGTACAAGAAGAAAGACAGATATGAAGCAATTCCAGTCTTATAGTTCAAGGGAAGACAGAGAGTGTGTACACCGACTCCACTGTGATCGATTCTGAACCATGTCACACAGAATCTCCAACCATTGGTTAAGATAGTCACGCGGACCCCAACCAGGTAGTCTGCATCTACCAACATGGCTCAGACTAGAGGTTAATGACTTTATAGACTGATGCCATGTTTTGGTTTGGCCGCCCCTAACTGTCTTCCAACCATCCCCTATGTAGGGAGCAATTTCCTACATGTGCAACTCTAAGCTATTCTCTAGACTGTCGAGCACAGAGTCTTGGTTTGGCCGAAGTCAGAACAAGTAAGCTATTTGTCTTAATAAACTTTATCTGTTTCTAAAAACGTAAATTAACAACGTTAGTATACAAATAACCAGTACAGTCTATTACATAGGGAAAAGGAGAGACACAAATAAGATACCAAACAGTAACTAGAGGATAGGAAAAATGAGTCAACAAGGCGAATATCGTTTTAGAATGAACGTAAAATTGTGATTGGTGCATAAACAAGACATAGTCATACAAGGTCAAAGAAAGTTAATGTGGTGGTGAGCGTTTCACCTTATCGTTGGTGTGTTCATTTATCGATTTACTTTACACCCTATAGCAGTCAACATCGCGCGTCGTGGTAATCGATGGTCGGGCATGTTTAACACGTGTCTCAACCATCTCAGTTGATGGTGAACAATCTCATAAACTGATTTGCCATCATTCCCTAATACCCTGCGTCTAACCTCATTATTACCTACCCGGCAATCCCAGAAGATGAGAGCAATATTTCTAAGACATCTATGATCAAATACTAGGAACAAACGAGTATCCTCTACCCTTAATGGCCACGTTTCGCAGCCATAAAGTAGAACACAATGAACTGCTGAGCAGTATACTCGTCTCTTAATTGATAGACGGACGAAGTTCTACGTTGTGACTGACTGACTGACCAAAGCACTAAAGTCAAGCATATAGGAAACCGCAAACATTTCGACTTTCTATTCAGGAAGATTTTGGAAGAAGAACAGGTGCTGATGGACTAGAAAGAAGGACACCTCATCAAGACAGCAAAGAAAGATCTGAGCAAATGTGAAGACTACAAAGGCATCACACTGTTGTCAGTACCAGGAAAATTTTCAGCAGTGTTACTGAGAAGAATGAAAGACTTAGTAGACGCCCAACTTCGACATCAACAGGCTGGATTCAGTAAGGATCTGTCATGCACAGATCGAATCGCGACACTACGCATCATTGTTGAACAATCAGTTGAGTGGAACTCACCACTATACATCAGCTTCATTGACTATGAGAGAGCATTTGACAGTGTGGATAGGAGAACATTATGCAAACTTCTTTGACACTATGGTGTACCTGAGAAGATCGTCAATATCATGTGGAATTCATTCGATGGACTACAGTGCAAAGTCGTGCATCGAGGACAGATGCATCCAAAGTCAGAACCGGAGTCAGACAAGGCTGCTTACTCTCTCCCTTTCTTTTTCTTCTGGTAGTTGACTGGATTATTAAGACTTCCATATCTGACGGGAAGCACGGTTGGATGCAACTGGACGATTTGGACTTCGCAGATCACCTGACCCTTCTATCCCATACACATCAACAAATGCAGATGAAGACAACTAGTGTAGCAGAATGAAAAACAAAGACCCTCAAATAGAACACGGAGAACATCAACCCAATCACACTTGATGAAGGAGCTTTGGAAGTTGTGGAATCTTTCACGTACCTGGGAAGCATCATCGATGAACAAAGAGGATCGGATGCAGACGTAAAGACGAGAATTAGTAAAGCAAAGACAGTATTCCTACCGTTAAGGAAAATATGGAACTCACAACAACAGCCAACCAATATCAAAGACACAATCTTCAATGAAAACGTCAAGACAGTTAGTTCTATTGTACGGAGCTTAGACCTGGAAAACTATTGCAATCATCATCAAAAGAGTACAATTATTTATAAGCAATTGTCTACGTAAGATACTCAATGTCTGTTGGCCGAATACCATTAGTAACAGTCTACTGTGGGAGAGGACAAACCAGCTTCCATCTGAGGAAATCCGGAAAAGACGTTGGAAGTGAATAGGTGTTGTGTCCCGATAACAGTAGTGAATAATAACTTTGGCATCCATTTATGGACCAGTATTACGCCTATATTAATCATCGTATAATTGCTAAAAACTAAACTATTCGTGCTCATGTTCCCCTTATTATAAGCTTTATTTTGACCTATAGACTATTATTGTACGATTTACCGATCTTGAGTTATCCCTAGTCTATTAATTGCTGCCTCCCACATTTGGCCAAATCTTGTACAAATGCTATTTCCTATTTTATTGGTATGATGTGGTTAGTCTCTTTGGTATATAAACTCAGTATGTTTGAAATACAATGATTCATACCGCAGAGGGTTTCAAGGCTACTTCTAAGTACAGTTACCCTGAAATAAAAACAATATTCTATACGGTGTCAATCTGAATTATTATTTCTATTTTTCATCTTTTTCTGTATCTAGTTGTTAACTGATCTAACTGGTGTTTTGAATCCAATTCCTTTACTTTTCATCTTGTTAATTTCTTTTCTTCATAATGATGTTAGGATAATATAATAAGTGATTTCAAAGTAATTTACAAACACACTGAATTTAGGCTTTATCAAGTCATGACATAATACTTCATCGGGAATTGAAATAGTGAAAATTTTATAACAAGACTTACAACGAGTAAAATAACTCTGTAAGCAATATAAGAAAATTTTTATTTTAAAAATAGGTCCTTGGCTGATTTGAGTATATATAAAAACAAAAGCAGTAAATTTTGTCCCTGACAAAAATGTCCCTTTTGATATACCCACATTGTCATCGTTTACGCTTTGGAGTTGGTGACCGCGAAACTGAATGTAGCCCTGACCTGCTAAAATAATAAACAAAGATAATAAACCATTTAAACTATAGATTTTCACATAAACAACAGAAATACAATGATGTTTTCAGGTAAAGACTCCAGAAATTTTTTTATGTAAAACAGAGGAATATTACGAGGAACTTATATCATACAATCAAAAAATTAGGATGAGATTTTTAAAAAACAGTTGTTCCTATGTACTGATTTTCGTGCATTTCTTATCTCTAATTATGCAAATGAATACCACAAATATTATCAACAAAAGTAAGAAAAATTCCATTGATACAATAACAGGAACATGATTTTGTGAACATTTTATACTATTTGAAGGTAATCGTCATTACATACTTGTATTAACTAAGCCATATGGCTTGGAGTTACCTGGTTGCTCTTATTGAAACACGTACAGATGGAATTAGAACCTGTTACTTAATTGTTAAAAGGTGGGTTTATTCATCATTAAGCCACTGATCTGAACGGCATTGGGCAAGCATTTTGTTTCAGATAAGTGTTCTTCAGCCGAGAAAATTGATGACCTAACCAGTTCTTTAGCGAAAATTAGTTAATGGTGAAAATTATTCTCGAATAAACATGATTTACGATTTTGCCTAGGCATGATGCTAAGCCCAATGTATTCCATTGGTTTACATCAATCTATAGCTCCAAGAAATGGATATTTTTGTCACATACTGTAAAACTACGATCATCGGTAAGCAAAGATGGAAAGTGGCTAGCAGTGGAATCCAGGACGCGCATTTCGTTTTATATGGGACTCGTCAACTGGATATACCTACATCTCAGAGTTGATGTCCACTCTGGGAATCGAACCCAGTACCGTTCGCTTCAAACGCCGTCGCGTTATCCACTCAGCTACTGAGAATATATCGAGGCAATGAGCACAGTATGCACATAAGCCAATAAGAGACTGATCAATTACAGTCCTAAACATCACTGGGAAGATTCAAACAAACAATACCAAATGAATTTAAACTTCACTCGATTGCACAAGCAAGTAGCTATCAGGACTCAGTAGCTGAGTGGATAACGCGATGGCCTTTGAGGCGAACGGTACTGGGTTCGAGTCCCGGAGTGAACACCAAATCTGAGATGCAGGTGCATCCAGCTGACAAGTCCCAAATAGAACGAAATGCGCGTCCTGGATTCCACTGCTAGTTACTATCCATCCTTGCTTACAATGCTTGTGGATTAAGGCTATATCGAGGCGATACGTAAAGTATGCACATAAGCCAATAAGACTGATCAATTGCAGTCCTAAACATCGATGGGAAGATTCAAACAAACAATACCAACTGAATATACAATCACTAATGTTTCCATATCAAAGAAATAGTTATCGATTCATCTGTATTCTTTGTAAATCCAATATACCTCATGAGTATACGAACTACAATGTATGCATAGTGATTGATGCATTGTTACGATTAAAAAGGTACCAATCAACTGAAAAATAAACAATACTTATATGACTCAAGCACAGTTTAACCAAGATTCAATTGATCAAAAGTCAGTCATTAAGCGAGGTACTTACTTGACTTAAGGAAATTATACAAAGTTAATGACTTACGTATTAGATTGATGCATCTTTTCGGGAGACTGATTTGTAGAAGTGCAAGTTGAGCAATATGAAGACGAACGTGAAGAAGATGAGGATGAACAAGATGATGATGAAGATGAAGGGGCATCTGGAAAGTGCTCGGAGAGATTTATGTTGTCTGTGATCTTAGCTAAATCAGGGCGATTAGTTCTGAGAGCAGATAACCACCTTTTAGCAAATTTTGGTCTTTTCCGTGCAGTTTTGTGCCATACAATAGGAAAGTTAGCAGAACTAAAATTGTTAAGAAAGAAAAATTGAGTGGTCCTTGACACAAAATTCCCTAACCAAACTTCGTAAAAACATGTTTCACAACTAGGCTGTATTGGCAATCAAGTGTATTCAATCCACGAAGCTACTTATAATTTGCCTGTTAGTTTTTGATATGAGAATATAGCATTTAAAGTGGAGAGGATAAAAACAGAGTTCTTTGTCATATTGGTTAAGGAGATTTACACAACAGAAAAAGGAGTTATCATCAGTCATCAAAACATGTAGTCTTGATGTACATCATATAGCTCTGGGTAATCTAGCATTTAGAAAATCATGTTAAGAACTATCGACCACGCAAATACATAATCTTTACAAACTTTGCGGATGAGTATCATAGCTAACCTGCAAAAGTTTTGCGTAACAGCGATGGTGTCAGTTAAGTTAAGAACAACATGCCACCAACCACCAGGAACAAAGACCGTCTCTCCAGGACATTGAAGTATTTCAAGGGGGGTGTACTCCGTTGGCCAGTCAGATGCTTGTGTGCGTGGATATACATATACGAACCAAGAGATGGCTTCGTTTCGATTCTTGCCGCCATCGGATGGTTTTGGTTTAACGAGTTCTTTTGGAGTTCGCGGTGGAAACAAACACCACCTAAAAGGGATTACAGTTAATACTAATTTTGAAATAAGCTTGAAACAAAAAGTAATAGACATTGAGAGTGAACGATATTGATTGACATGAGATAACAACCAAATTCCTTTAAAATAAACTAAATGTGATGATCCTTGGTGAATTTAAAAACTGAAGAAAGTGGCTATTCGCTCGCCACAATCTACACAAAGTACTGCTACTATTTAAACATACACAAGGATAGTTTACAGACTAGTAATATCAAATGTACAAATACATTATAGCAATCGGGTACGGTTATATGCCTACATTTGAATAGATGAATTATTCTGATCTTTCCATTTATCACCCATATATATTTGTCTCTGTCAAGTACTCAAGTGTAACCTTAATTATGTTTTATAAATCTGTGAACGATAATGAGCGTGTTTCGAGTCAGTTTCTGTATTGTTTACAACCTGGAAAACTAAGTCACCTTATAACTCTTAGAGTCGGTAGATAGATAGTCAGTCAATCACAGCATAGAACCTGTCCCCCGGATAAACGTACGTAAAACAAGCCCTTTGAAACGACAGATGGAGAGCGAATTTGTAGTACTTTATTAGAGTCTTGAATACGGGTCTCAGATAGACAACAGACATCGACATTAAGACTTTTTAAAGACATAGCTAACCCTATCTGTTGTCCGATCTGCATCAATGTGCGGATGTTGAAGGGAACCAGTTTGAATGGAATATGTGGTTTCAGAAAGACTTAAAGTATTCGTATTCGGTGGTAGCATTCAACTTCCGACTGGTCAGTGACTCGAGATCGTTTAGATAGGACAGGGTTTTCACCATAGACGAGCTACTGTTTAAGTTGGAAAATAAGAATACACAGAAAAGTGAGAGTAGAATGAAGTAGATAAGCGATGTGGTATATAAAAACAAATAAAAATGAATGTGAATTGTCCGAATTTTAATTGAAGCTAGAATAGTGATTTGTGTGTGGGCTGTGATACTGCCCGGGTGCCCAGACCGAAGCAGGTGGTTTACTTAGGGGGCCACACCTGAAGCTTTTGACCTAAAGGTCTAAGCCATAAAGCAGTGGAGCAACGTTAGGAGATGCAGTCCCATGGTAGCCGGTGACCAACGATTGGTTCATACGCCATTTGTTCCTTCAGGATACTGGAGTCCATGTGCACCATTGGTTTGGAATCAGGGTTTCGCAACTCCCCTAGGTGGAACCTCCGTGTCCATCAACCCGGTTATATATATATATATATATATATATATATATATATATATATACCTTTCGTCCGAAAGCTGACAACGAAACGATATCCATTAAGTAAGAGTAAGGATATTTAATTCATCGGAACATTTTCTAAATACTTCCCTCAAGACATTGTTGAGGTTATTTTGTTTAAAATATAATTAATAGAGTTAATCACGCTCCTAAAAGTTTCAAGTAGTGTTAAGGATAAAGATCTGGATGTTGGAAAATGAATTTAAATTTATCTGGAAATATCTTCATATGAACTCATAACAGGTTGCGACGTTATTGTAAATAATTATGATTTTCAAAATTAGTCCAGTTACCAATTCAACTGTTGGTTAGATACTCTGGTCCCATTGATTCAGTGTAAAGTACTGTTATTCTACAAATAATTTGAGTAGTCCCGTTGACCAACTAACACTAGAAGTTTGGAAGGAATTCGCAGTAGAGAATTCTGTGCATAAAATGAAATAAACATATTTTAGTAATCACTAATATGTGTAAGTGCTAATAACAATGAAAAGGATGGTCATTTTGACATGTGTACCTGTTCTCAATAAATGTTTAGCTTTTAAGAAGACTAAAGCTTGGTTTTTGACCTGATTTATTTACCACTTTATAATTGATAGGAATACGCTCATAAAGTTCCTCAACTATGCTTATGATGGGAAACAAAGTAAAATCAATCATCCTAGATCAAAAATGCATCACTTGGAACACTTACCTTTTATATCCTTTTACTAGTGCATTCCAAGCACTAGTTCCGAGAGGATCAATATGTATACCCGTGCCAGAACGTGGTGGACCCATTACAAACCATCTGAATGCAAAAGATGAGAATAGTTTTATGACAATGATCAGAAAAGCAAACTTTCCGTTTTTCGTAAAAGCGATGCTACGGCTCCTAGAGATATCTAGGGCTAATAACGAGCATGAAATTAAAGAGCTAAACAAAATTAGTCAGAAGTACAAAATAAAAAGCATTGAAGCCGTTTTAACCATACCTTACGTAAACCAAGAAGAAGGGTGTTCACTTACTAACCTGAACATAAAAATTTATGCCAGTCGGACGAAAAGAAATCCATCACACAAGACAAAAGGACGATTTTGTGAGTAAATGGACGAGGGAACATTATAAAATAGTAAGGATAATAAATACAACTCAAATAAGCTAGTGTTTGTACAGTAATTTCAGTCAGTCAGTCAGCGACAACGTAGGACCAGGCACATATATGCATCGGTCCAAGTTGCCATACCTCGTTAGCACAACAAGATCAACACCGGATTCATAGAAGTAATTAATTTAGTGGTGGTAGTATATAAAAGAAAGGTTGTATATGAAGATATAGTATAGGAAGGAAAACAGATATGAAGTAATTTTAATCTCAAGGTTTAAGGGAAGATAAAGAGTGTATACACCTACGCCATTGTGATCGATTCTGAGCCATGTCACCCAGAGTCTCCAACCATTGGTTACGATAGTCACGCGGACCCCAACCAGGTAGTTTGCATCTGTCAACATGGCTCAGACTAGAAGTTAGTGACTTCAAACACTGGTGCCATGTTTTGGTTTGGCCGCCCCTAACTCTCTTCCAACCATACCCAATACTAGTCATCATAGAGCGTCGTGGTAATCGGTGTTCAGGCATACGTAACACGTGGCCCAACCATCTCAGTCGATGAAGATTCATCACCTCATCAACTGATTTACCATCATTCCCTAATACCCTGCGTCTAACCTCACTATTACTTACCCGGTTATCCCAGCAGATAAGAGCAATATTTCTAAGGCATCTGTGGTCAAATACTAGTAACCTACGAGTATCTTCTACTCTTAATGGCCATGTTTCACAGCCGTAAAGTAGAACAGAACGAACTGATGCGCAGTATACTCGTCCCTTAATTGATAGACGGATATCTCGTCTTCGCCATAGGTGACGTAAGTTGGCAAAAGCCAAACGAGCTTTTTGAATCCGTGCTGAGATTTCGTCAGACACCAACCCATTAGGGCTGATCAGACTTCCAAGATAAGTGAAGTTGTCCACGCGTTCGACTACTTCACTCCCTATCCTTAGTTCAGGTGTTGACGCAGGCCAGTCCTGGAGTAACAATTTACATTTGGATGGGGAGAAACGAATCCCAAACATCCTGGCATTATTGCTGAGTTCCAACAGAAGACTCTGCATTTTGTCAGCGTCTTCACCAAACAGGACTATGTCATCTGCGTATTCTAAGTCGATAAGTGAACCTCCTGGTAGAATGTTGCTGGTCAAATGCTACTTTCAAGTCAAGAAAAACTATCATTGTCGGACGCCGATAAGCGTGTCTGTGCTCTAAAACTTGACGAATGGTGAATATGTGGTCGATACAGCCACGACCAGGTCTGAAGCCAGCCTGATTTTCTCGTGTTTGCAGTTCACGAGTCTTAGTTAGGCGCCTGGTAATTATTGAGGCTAGTATTTTAGATGCTATGTTAGTCAGACTAATCCCACTATGGTTATCACAAGATGATTTTGGCCCCAGCTGCTCTTCCTCGTTTCAGATTACTTATAGCCTTTTGAACTTCAAGTAGGGTCGGGGGGCCTACTTCAATGTTCCATTCAGACTGTCTGGGAATAGTGGGTAGTTGTGCAGTAGCTGAATGCCAGCTAAACTGCTCCTTGAAGTGTTCCGCCCATCGTTCTGAACGTTTGGGTTGAGAGCAGATAAGGATCCCGTCTTTTTCCGAGATTGTCTCACTTACACTTGACTTCTTAATTCCGGTTTCTTTTATCAGTCTGAATAGTTGCCTGGTGTTGCCTACAGCCACTGTCTTTTCCATCTCTTTTGCTTTCGTTGCCCACCACTGCTCACGATCGTTCCTTAGACTTTTAGTTAACCTAGATCTAATTTGTTTACGCTCTTCGTCGTGTTCAGAGCCTGACGGGATGAGTTTACGCGAATCCATCAGTGAAATAGACTTAGAAGAAATCCACTGGTTTTTTGGAGCCCTATAGTTTAAATGACTAACAGATGTTACTGCTGTTTCCACAGCTGTTCGTATATCTTTCCAAGCAGCATCTGGGTCAGTCTCGTTTTCAGAACTGCCTAGATGTGAACTCAGTTGTTTCTGGAATTCGCATTCGGCTTTCTCATCCTCCAGTTCAATCCTAATGGGTCTTCTTAGTGTACGTTTCCTGCGTCCATTGAGGCGCAGACAAATGCGTGCTCGTATTAAAGCGTGATTAGAGTCTAAACAAGTATTCCAATACGAGCGACAATCTTCTATTGAGCCTCTCCAACGATGACTGATGACAATATGGTCTATTTGAGTCCATCGTTGGTTTGGTGCAGGTGGTCGCCATGTTAGACGATGTCTCTCCTTATGCTTAAAATTAGTGCTTGCTAAAAATAAACGATTGTCTGAGCATAGTTGCAACAGACGATCACCATTATCGGTTCGTTGAGCCGGAATACTAAAACACCCACCTAAATGTCTTTCTGTTTGATTTACGCTGCCTACCTGGGCATTAAAGTCACCCGCTACGACTACTATGTTTGAGCGCTTAGCTTTCTGAAGAAGCTCAGAGAGCTTTCTGTAAAAGTCATCTTTTACTTCATTATGGCTGCAATCAGTGGGAGCGTAGGCAGAAACGACGAAAAGGCAACGACGTGTGTCCCTATCCTTCCGAGTTCTTACGGAGCCATTTAGCCGGACAGCACACAGGCGACTGTTAACGGGGATCCATTCTAATAGTGCCTGTTTTGCCCTTGTACTTAGTGCTATGCCTACACCTGCAAGTCCACGAGAACTAGCCAACGGGTCTCCAGATACACGGAGGGTGTATTTCGTTGGCTGTCCATTTTAGCGAGGTGAGGTCAAGTGAATGACCACACTAGGATCCTGTATGCGTGTTTCGGAGACACAGCATACATCAATGGTACAAGATTCTAGGGTTTTAGCTAAGGAGGCCTGTTGACCGATTTGGCATAAGGTACGTACGTTGAAGGCTCCAATGTGTAGTTTGGAGCGAGGTTTTAGTAGACCTGGGACAGCGTTTCGCGCACTAGAATCGTTGGCCATGGTGACACTTGAGGAGGAAACCGAGAGAGGAAGTTTAGTATTAAAAGTCAGGGTAGAAGGAATAGTAGGAATTGAAGAAGAAGATTGATTATGAATACAGTGGTCTTGAGTGCTGTTAGAGGTATGAGGGCAGTTATCACTTCCCGGTTGCCCACACCGTGGAAGGGTTCTTCTAGGGGTACCTGAAAAGGAAATTGGGTTAGAAGTGGTCTTAATGACCTGAGAGCGTGACCGCAGTGCCCAAGGGATAACTGCTTGAGGTCGGTCACACACGACCTTTTTGTGGGTAATTTCTGTGTTAGCTCCGTTCTTCAAAGGACCTTACCGCCGGAGACGGATATCCGTGGGATAAGGCGAGGTGTGCATTTTTAGGGTCGACCTTTTCTAACCCCACCCCTCCTTGTGGGAAGGCAGCATCGCTGTCATGCTGGTTGTCTGAAGGAAACACCTTACTGCTGTCACATCTCTGTACAGTCAGCAGTATGACTTCTCCTTCGGACCTTGTGTTTGCTGCTTTTAGTCTCATCGCTCTTCAAACGACCTGTCTGGCATGGTAGGACCTTGAGGAACGATTGTTCCAGTCAGTATAGTTCGATTGAATCATCACGATAGGCAAGCCCGACCACCACGTCAAGGTAGCAGCAACGGTCGGGCTGCCGATTATACGGATGTAAACTAAAGCTATCAGAGATTATGGTTCAAAGGTAACAAAATGGTTAAAAATTAACGGGATATATATAATTTTGACAATGCTTTAGATGAAATAGTAAAGCACTCAAGAGAGAAGGGTGCTTGAATTTTGTAGAATTACTTTAAATGTCTTAACTATAAGATGATATTGGTACAAACCAACGAGATTAAGGCGACAGATATATACGATTAAACAATAGTTCAAGATCTACGGACAAAAGAACATTAAACATGGAGTACGTCAAAATTTACGACGGAAAAGAAAAGATCCTCAAAAAGAAAAATTATGGTCAGATTTTTTAAGACAGATTATCCGGATACGGTCATGATAGATCATGTTTTTCAATTAGGCTATCTAAAAACCCAAGTGCAAAGAAAGAAGTATATGAAACGACATAGGACTAGATAATTAGCCTAATACAAAACAATATAGTTGAGATAAATATAAAGAAATCAGCAGTTTACATCATGGACTGATCCACAGATGAACAAATATTGAAAATCAGGAAACACTAGATTGTTTTTCCACTTTAACTTGAGATTTCTCAGCAATGAGCATTTACAGCCCAATCAGAAATCGAACCTAGGGATTTCAGGTCTCGCGCGGAGTCTTTAATCTCCACACCAATGGATTTGCATCCGATCGTTTAGACTTCTATCCACACTTGATGTGCGACAGTGTTAAGATATCATCTACTGTCATTAGTAATAAACATCTTATGCCAGACATGGTTGAACTCCATTGACTGACTTTTCACTATAACTTAAAGAACTTCTCGAAGTTTTAATCAGTAAGGATAAATTGAAAACAGCTGTCCAGTATTTCATATGTACAGCGCCAGTGAGACTAGTTCCAGAAAACACGCAAGACGACTGAGAGCCTATCCCAGAATCTTTTTACTTACTGATAAAGGCCTGTTGTATCACGCTTATTTAGTTACGATACTGAGATCAAACAACATGTAGTTACCTATACAAGTGATTTTTATCAACAGTAATTTCACAATGTTTTTATATCAGATCACCGTAACGTCTGAGGTCTATAATATACAGAATTCTACTATAGGAATTAAATCACGTTTAAAAATCGTACGCTTTTGGTCTCCCACAAGCTATACACATGCTTATTGTTGAGGATTTGTACAGATGTGGTAACCTAATAATGCCGAGCAGTATCATTGAAATTAGTGTTAGGTAACATAATCAATTTGAAGTTTGTTACAGAAAGAAAGCAGCTAAAAGACCACTAAATCGATGTAAAACTCCAAAGACAGAATATAACAACACTTCATTGTTTTTTCCATCGTGAGCGGAAATTTACCGACGAAGTTGGTCGCTTGTTATCTTTTTCAACCCAATTGAGTTACATCGTTTGATTTTTAAATAAGCCTTCGTTTGGAAAAAAAGAAATAAACAACTTGATTAAATTAATGATTATGAGGAAGTGGGTGTTCGCTTAAATCACTAGTAGCTTTATGATGTAGTTGTGGTTACTCTGAATGGATAATTTAACTAAAATGTACATAAGAAACAAGACAAAATTCTGACAAATAATAGAACTGAATGGAAAGCCTACCTATAAGGAGGTCGCGTTTTCTCCCCACCCAGAGAAAATAAATCCTCCTTGAAATACCGACATATCGTATAATCATTCAATAACTTTTTACGCCTTGAATGCTATTAATAGTAAACCAAACAAATAAGTCGCACTTGCTTCTCCATAATTTGCATCAAATATATACAACGGACTATCATCTTCGTTTTCTTTCATATATCGAATGAAATACTTCATTTTTAGTTTAACAGAACAACCTTTATCATCTTCACCACATTTGAACCTCTCATTGTGATATTTTTTATCCAAAAGCTAGAAAATTAAATAGTGTACACACTACAAACTAAATACCTTTAGTGTCCAATTTTCATTAGCTTTCCAATTTATTTGAGCATTTTGAATTACGACAGGTTGGTAAGGACGTTCATATTCAGCTACAAATTCTTCATGGGCAACTTTGCAAGCATCAATACGTGGACAACGATCGTGGACAGTACTTAGAGACAAGTTGAAGTTATCCGCATATTTACAAGAATACCAACTGTGTGGAGAATCACCAAGTTCTGATCTTGCTCTTAGTTTAGCCGATCGAATTCTACGTTCATATTTACTACGTTTTGACATCTTAGATGAGAAAAAAACATTTCCGAGAAATTTTTTATTTATTAAACACATAAATATTGCTACAAAGGGGCACCAGATATATATATACCACACAAATCTTATTTGATTTGTGTGAGGGCTGAGATACTGCCCAGGTGCCCAAACTGAAGCAGGTGGTTTTCTTAGGGGGCCACACCCAGAGCCTTAGACCTAAAGGCCTGATCCACAATGCAGTCCGAGAAAATGATTGATAATTATTACTGATTAGACAATCTTACTCATGTTAAAATAATCGGAATTGTGTAGCATTTAGTGTTTTTGTCACCCGTTCTAAACTCTACTAGGAATTTTATTCTATGTAGAGTTTTACAAAACTAAGACATTCTACGTGTTATTGAAACAAAGAGGAGATACTGACCATATAGAATCTTTTCTTCACATCTCAGAGCCATACCTGAGTTACGAACAAACGAAAATGCACAAACTGCATAATCTATTCTCAGGTTACCTGATATATCACATGCTTCTTAGATGGTATAAGATGGGAAAAGTTTATATTCACCACCAGAATAGTGGCTCTCTTAATCAACATCACTGACTTTGTGTTGCTGGTGAGACTAATTTATAGACAATCTCTGAGAGACGTAAGACCATGAGAATGTCCACCTACATACTACGGCTAAATGAATGTTATAAACTAGTGTGAGGAATTAGGGTTATTATTTGCAGTTGATAGTTGAGGAATTAGATTCAGGGTTTTCACGAACTGGCATCAGCTACAATACCAAAACTCTATTTAGCCAAATGAAAGAATTTCATGCCCAAATTCAAGACCTATCATAGTAAATTTGATCGGTTCGTCCATAAATTATAGACTATAATTTGTGGATGAACCAATCGGATTTAGGATAATAGGTCTTGGATTTTTGCGCGAAATTCACTAACCCATTTGCCTAAACAGCCTCTTGACATTTTAGCTGATGTTAGTTCGTGATGAAAAACCGTAAGTCTAATTCCTAACCCTAACCATCAACTATGAATCATAATCCTTTTTCATCAAACTGCTTTATAACCCTCATTCAGCCATAGTAAGTAGGTAGGTTCTTTCAACGTCACGTTGGCGTCACTCAAAGGTCTCCATAAATTATAGTCTCGCCGTTTCGTCTTCTAGACATCATTTCGAGACTTATTTAAAATCTGGTCGGTTCTCGCACAAATTATGGTTTAGCTGCCGCTGTCGAATTTGTAATCCACTTATGCAGTTTAATTTAGTAATCTTTAGGTTCCTCAATATCCGTTAATTCTCTTGTTGATTACTAGTTCACGCAAGTATACAGATATTTTCAAAAACGACTTGATGCTTAATCTCGGTGTTATGCATTGCAAATGTCTGTAGACTATGCGAATTAAAAGTCATCATTGAATTCACTCTTGTATCTGGGTCCTTAGTTATAACAGCATATATCCTGACACATTCCCTACTGAAATGAATCATACACTACAATTTATGAACGACTTGGAGCAGTTCAAAAACGACCTCTAGGAATTTCAACCACCTGTTGGGTTCAAGACACGTTTATTGTCATCATGCACCGACACTAGTTATATGTGAGAATGCTCCACAGCAATGTCCATCGTAATAAGTTCCAATTCATTATGAAAACCCAAACCCTGAATCTTAATCCTAGCATAATAAATCATTCACATATTGGCTATATTCCTAATGACCGGACATGCTATAAATTTGTTACGGTCATTTAGTGATTTGCCCATGATCACTCTTATAATTTGGCTTTGCCTCAAAGACATTTATCCAGAAAAAAGCCTTACTACGGTTCCCAAATCACTAGCAGCGCAACTGTAGTGGACATGCACAGGATTTGAAAGACGAGCTTTGTATGACCTTAGCGGAAAAGAAGGAGCCTTCGTTTGACAGGTTTCCGTACATAGTAGCAGTGGATCACCGACACCTCTAAGTAGGAACCTAGGTATATTTAACGATAAAAGAAAAAATATATAAGTATATCAACGAAACAAATGCGCGTTACAAAAAGGGCAGTGACTTTCATACTTTTTGTGATTATCGTTGCTTTTGTGTATTTGCTGTATCAAAAGCATTCTTGGTCTACTTTAACTTGAATTAATTCAGTTAAGGTTTGAAATTTTATTGAAAACTTTGTCTCGTGGTTCCTTCTTTTGCATATACTCTGACGCTTGTGTTATTATTGTGATCATATTGTGTTTTAAACCTAATCTGATTACAATGGTTGGTAGTTCATTCAAATGTGGACAGCCGAACTGTTTATTCCCCGTAGATGAAGGGATGCAGTGCGATGAATGCAAAAAATGGTTCCACAAGATGTGTACCCGTCTCAGTCCAGCTGCATACAAAAGATGTTCTAAGCCTAACTCGCACTGGCTTTGTATGTTCTGCTGTACTAACAAGACGACATTAATCCAAGAGGCTATGAGCCTATTGGCTCTAGCCTGTAAAAAGAAAGATAGTGGGTGCGCTAGTAACGCAAGCACTGACAGTGAAGACTGTGTCAGTGTTGTAAGTGCTGTTACAAAACGCGCTGAACAACCTACTCTAATTAATGACAAAGTGAAACTTCCGTTACAACAAACGAGGAGTAAATCACCACATGGTATTGACATGAGTAATCATGCATCTTTAGTAGAAATTGAGGACCCGGATAAAACCGTCACCGTCTCCAATAGTCCCAATGCAGCTGTCCTGAATGACCAAAAATGGACCGCAGTAAAGAGGAAAAGAAAAGGAAAAAAAGCTAATGATAAAGCACACTCGGTTGACAAGCCATTGAGGAACTCACAGTCTGAGTCACTCAATGCATTATTGCACTCTGATAGAACGGCAGATCATCATCCTAGTGCGACTGAGAGGAATTTAATATCATCGAATATTATTGTGAGTAAATTGCCAGAGTCTAACGATCCAGATCCTAAGGTTAGACACACCCATGACTTAGAGAGGCTCGGAGAATATATCCGTAGCATATTACCAGATAACACTAAAGGTGTTCAGGTCAAAAAATTAGTTAGAATAGGTAAAAGAGCCGATGACAGTGTTCTACCCCGACCGTGTAGACTCCTTAAGGTAATCTTAGGGAGAAACAACGTAATCTTCTGTTAAGTAACGCTCGAAGTCACGACAACTCTGACATTCGAATGCGACCGGATGTATCTCTTGAAGATAGAATAAAAAGGAAGACGGCACTAGCTGAACTAGAAACCCGTCGACAAAACGGTGAAGAAAATCTCCGATTGGTGGGTTTTCGAATAGTCAGGTCTTGGAAGCGAATGCTACCAAGGCCTGTGTGGATAGGTCGTTCCCCCTAGGAGTTTTATATGCCAACGCCCGTAGTCTAAAACATAAATTCTACGAGCTAGGAACATTAGTGGACAAATTAAGGCCACTCATTGTAGCTGTGACGGAAACTTGGTTAGTCCATGACTTCGATATCACCCCAGAATTATCCGGATATCATTGTTTAAGAAGTGATAGACATAGATGCAGGAAAGGAGGTGGCGTCCTTCTATACATAGCCAATAGTATAAATATCCGCTCCTCCGTTTGCGAATCCCATGATAGTGGAACTAGTGAAGTCATTATCTGTGAACTCGCTGTCGGATGTTGTACATTTGCAGTCGGTGTCATCTATCGCAGCCCAATCTGCTTAGCTGATGACTTTATTTTAGAGCACATTCGGCTATGGAGTGCAAATAACAGATGCTTGATATTAGGAGACTTTAATGCACCTGACATTAGTTGGACTGAGATGACCACGAAATGCTCTATAAACTCATTTGATAGCAGGCTCTTGGAAACAGTAATGGAACATGCATTAGTACAACATGTATCCAAACCTACACGTTTTGGTGTAAACCAAGGTTCTTCTCTGTTGAACTTGGTAATTGCCCATGAGACTGAAGATATTGCCAACCTAAATATTCTTCCCCCGTTAGTAAATAGCGATCACGCTGTTTTATCATTCACGTTTAGAGCTAGCGATATGATATACGATCAGATTAAGCCTCGCCCAAACATATGGAGAGCTAACATACCAAAAATTCAGGATTGTGCTACTAAGATAGATTGGTCAGTAGATACTAGCTCATCAGTTGATGAGGCGTGGTCTGTATTTAAAGGCAAGTTTAGTGCAGTCACGTCCCCGTTCATACCATACTTGGTGCCACGTAGACCGAACAATAGTCCACCGTGGATAAATAAAGAAGTTAAGAAACTCCTTAGGTGTAGAAAAAAACACTGGAACATGTTCATCTCTACTGGCTTAGAACAGTACAGATCTAGTTATCGTAAGATTAGAAATAATTGTAAAGCGTTAATTAGTAGAACTAGACGGTCATACGACAAACAATTGGTTAGGGATTGCAAACATAGTCCAAAACGGTTATTCTCATATATAAAGAGGCGAACTCAGAGAAGTGATGGAATACCATCACTTTTGATACAAGAAAATCCGTTAAGTTTGGCAAGAAATGATACCGAAAAAGCGGAAGCTTTTTCGGAATATTTCAGTAAAGTTTTTTCTGTCAATAATGAGGAACGATCACCTATTCATTGTGATTGTGGCGACTTGTTGATGGACCCTGTAGTTATTAAGAAAGAAACTGTTTTAAGCCTACTTCAGCATCTCAAACCCGATAAGTCTAGTGGTCCTGATGATATTCATCCTCGGATTATGAAAGCCCTCTCAGATGTTATTGCTGAACCCTTAGCGATACTGTTTGATATGTCCCTACGGCAGTCCAGATTGCCCAGAGACTGGAAGGACGCAATAATCAGTCTGGTGTATAAGACTGGGGGTAGGGATTTAGTTAGTAACTATCGACCCGTCAGCTTAACTAGTGCAGTTGTAAAACTAATGAAAAAAATTATTAGGATGGCTGTTATAAACTACGTGGAAAGACATGATCTTTTGTCAAAGGAACAACATGGTTTTCGAAAAGGTCTATCATGTTTGACAAATCTTCTCATTGCAAGAGAAGATTGGGCTGAGGCAAAAGATCGCAATATTCCTGTAGATGTCATTTTCATAGATCTAAGTAAAGCCTTTGATAAGGTTTCCCATTCTGGTCTTAAATTGAAACTAGAAAGTTTTGGAATTCATTATGCAGTCATAGACTGGATAAGTGACTTTCTTCATGAAAGGAGACAAAGGGTAAGAGTAAATGGGGCTCTCTCATCGTGGGAACCAGTAAAAAGTGGCGTCCCTCAAGGCACGATTTTAGGTCCTCTTCTCTTTTTACTTTATATAAATGAATTACCAGCTATAGCTAAGTCATCCGTCCTACTATTCGCCGATGACATTAAGATTTGGAGACCCATATATAGTATGTCAGACAGAATAGTTTTACAGGAAGATCTTAACTCATTAGTTGCATGGATGAATGGGTGGTCACTAGAAGTAAACCCTAATAAAAGTGTTGTGATACAATTAAATAACTACGATGATTCGTATCACTACACAATATGTGGACTAGTGTTGCCCAAAGTAAGAAACTATAAAGATTTAGGAGTCACACTAAGTAATGATCTCAAAACGACCAGTCACTGTAAGGCTCTGCTGCAAAAGGCTATAGGGCATTATGGTCTATTCGTAGATCTTTCTGGTATCTGGATGGGGAAATGTTTAGATTATTATACCCAACTTTCGTAGGGCCACATTTGGAATATGGGATTCAAGCAGCGAGTCCTTGTTTCAAATATGAGGCGGATATGTTGGAACGAGTCCAACGCCGCGGGACAAAAATGGTAAAATGCTTATCTAGCCTATCTTATGAAGACAGACTGAGACACCTTAACTTATTTCCGTTGTCTTACCGGCGAATACGGGGTGATCTAATATTGGCATATCGTATCCTGAACGATGACCTTATGGATGAGAACAAGTCAATAGATCTGTGATATTGAGATTGTTCACCTACACTCACCATTAAGACTCATGTTTCTAATTTTTGTGCTGGATTAACTATTCTACTAAGACAACCTTTAACATGCTAACTCGGATTTTTACATGAACACTGTGTGGCAGGCATCGGATGAGAAAAAAACAGACTGTAAAGGATATGGTTGCTATTTTACTTAACTCTACTCTCTCTATGCACTCTCTGTTCTTCCTCATTCCAACCTTGACTTCCCTCCTTCATTGGAACCTACTCCACCTTGATAAATATCACAACTCATTGTTCTTTATTACTGCCTTCTCTCTTCTGGAGCCCCTAATCGCAGTTCACTCTTGCAACATGAGCTAGTATCAATTTAATCTAATAATTTATCATACTTCCATCTGTTCCACGAATAAATGCTAAGCATTGATTATCGCTCATATCCAAATGCCTTGCTGCTCCTCGGTTTCTCTTTTATTTTTTCTCTTCAGAATCTTGCTCTGAGGGTGAAGCTATGTAACTTCGGACATCTGGAACAAGCTCGACGAACGCGCTTTCCCAAGGTCATAGCTCGAACCAGGCGCTCCACAAGCCTACTTTATAACAACTATAAACTTAAAAAGCTGCATTACATAAATACTTAGCACTACCGAAACCCTATTACACTTTTTGTCGAGATTGGATCTGGTATATAACGTGGGCGCTATGCCCCTTTGGAAACTATTCTTATGAAAACACATTATATCTGAACGAATGAACTGCTATCAACTTTCATAGATTATAATTACTAAACAAGCTTGCTTGGGATGCATACTGTGAACCAGTATATGTTGTAAATTGTAGATCATGCCTGTAAAAATGGCGTGTACCTGCTGTTGCAGAAATATATTATTATTATTATTATTACTAACATGTCCTATTTTTTCCTCCCGTCTAGGGCTGATCATTTGAGAGGACATTCAAAGAAAGTCCAAAAACCGAGATCAAATCGTCTACGTCTGGAGTTTCGTTTCTCGCACCGAGTAGTGAATTACTGGAATTCTCTACCAGAACACGTAATATCAGCACCTTCTGTTGATATATTCAAGACGAGACTGGACCTCCACAGTGTAACAAACTGCAAGGATTAAAATAGGTCACTAGACCTCCTATCCTTATTACTGAAGACTAATGGGGCGTTGTCTTTAGTCTCTAAGAGCATGTCAAGCTCCCTCTTCCAAGACTGCTGGAAAGTCGCTTGGACTAGCTCACTAGGCAATAAACTCTTGAATTCGACTACATGCAAAGAGTAAGAGGCTTGTCTACAGCCTGTTCGGCTACATTATCTCCAGTTTATTAGTGTTACTCTTAAGGTTTGCGTTGGGAATTAGCTTATGTGGGTATTTAAGTGGGTGCTCAGGGGTACTTAGGACGCCGTAAGTCATAAAAGAGGTCAACTTTGAGATACCTAATGAGTATGAGTTCAATGATTTGAGGCGCTCTTAATGATGTTTGAATTCAGGTCTCTGAAGTGGTTTCGTGATTTCAATGTATTCTTATCTTTGTGAAGTGAAGGAGGAAATACTATATTTCCATGCTGTAAATGGGGTCGAATAAGGCTGTTGAAGATTAGATGGAAAGTTCTGCCGTCGAATTGGCCAAAAATATGCTTCAAGGTTACCTCAGTAAATACTGTGGCATGTGTTGTTTATAGCTCTCACTACAATTTCGATGTGGCTTCCGGCAGTTTTGGTAGGAAAAACAATCTTTCGTGTCATATGTGGTAAGGTACTTCATAACTTTAAGGCGAATCGACTGATTTTTTACATCTTATTGCTATTCTGGTACAGGTACAGGTCTTTGGCAATACCCAAAAAGTGGTGGTGTTAGATATTTTTGGGTTCGTTTATCTCTGCCTCGTGGAGTGGAGTGGTGAGGTTCTGATCCTGTGGCGCGTGCTACTTATGCTGAAAAGTTCAAGTAGTATGTACCACCAGTCGGAAGTAGAATGTCATCCTGTAGAAGGCTGAAATCAGAACAGGAAGGAAACCGCACAGCAGTCGAAATAACTACAGAATTTGAGGAACAGTGAAGTATGTAAAGGACAACGCAAAAACGATGTGCGAATTATATATTTAATGTATGGTTTTCATATTTCACTAATCCACTGAGTAATTTTGCATTTTAAACAGATTAGTTTTCCAGAGGCTTTTTCAGGGTGAAACATTAGGCGACATGTAACCACCACAGTTTCGAAGTTACATCCAAATCTTAGTGGTCAAATCAACGAGACGCAGTCGACTATGCGCCTGACCTAAACAAACTACTGTATATATATACATGGGAACATTTTTGGGACACTGGTATTGCTCTTAGTAACATTACTCAGAACAGAACTGAGCTGGGTTGGAAAACGTCCCCAATTACGCTTCAAACTGTCAGTAAAACTAAAATCGCGATGATTTTGAGCGGGAAACTTTGACGTTAGATTTGGGGTTTAGGTGGTAATTCTCTTGGGTTTTCACCGTAGCTGATTTAGATCTAGAAATACTGGGAATGGACTTTTTAGAGTGGTATGAACTTCTAACCGACACTGTAGCTGTAAATAATTCCCCAAAATCAGTATCTCAGCGTGCGAAACATCTCCTACGTTCATTAGCCAGATAAAAGCGACCACTTCTCGAAATATTGATAACACATCAAATATATATTTCCAACCTCTTAGCATCTGGCTTCTGATTTTAATAATAATAATAATAATATATTTCTGCAACAGCAGGTACACGCCATTTTTACAGGCATGATCTACAATTTACAACATATACTGGTTCACAGTATGCATCCCAAGCAAGCTTGTTTAGTAATTATAATCTATGAAAGTTGATAGCAGTTCATTCGTTCAGATATAATGTGTTTTCATAAGAATAGTTTCCAAAGGGGCATAGCGCCCACGTTATATACCAGATCCAATCTCGACAAAAAGTGTAATAGGGTTTCGGTAGTGCTAAGTATTTATGTAATGCAGCTTTTTAAGTTTATAGTTGTTATAAAGTAGGCTTGTGGAGCGCCTGGTTCGAGCTATGACCTTGGGAAAGCGCGTTCGTCGAGCTTGTTCCAGATGTCCGAAGTTACATAGCTTCACCCTCAGAGCAAGATTCTGAAGAGAAAAAATAAAAGAGAAACCGAGGAGCAGCAAGGCATTTGGATATGAGCGATAATCAATGCTTAGCATTTATTCGTGGAACAGATGGAAGTATGATAAATTATTAGATTAAATTGATACTAGCTCATGTTGCAAGAGTGAACTGCGATTAGGGGCTCCAGAAGAGAGAAGGCAGTAATAAAGAACAATGAGTTGTGATATTTATCAAGGTGGAGTAGGTTCCAATGAAGGAGGGAAGTCAAGGTTGGAATGAGGAAGAACAGAGAGTGCATAGAGAGAGTAGAGTTAAGTAAAATAGCAACCATATCCTTTACAGTCTGTTTTTTTCTCATCCGATGCCTGCCACACAGTGTTCATGTAAAAATCCGAGTTAGCATGTTAAAGGTTGTCTTAGTAGAATAGTTAATCCAGCACAAAAATTAGAAACATGAGTCTTAATGGTGAGTGTAGGTGAACAATCTCAATATCACAGATCTATTGACTTGTTCTCATCCATAAAGAGTCTGATACAAACAAAATGTTCTGCCCCACAAACACGGGTGGATTGAAATCATCGCCCACACCATCAGTGCTTGCTGGTCAGTAAATCCACCCTCCCTCCTTTTGTGATGTTAGGCTCATTTACGCTTATTTTTTGGATACATATCATACCTCACACAATGCTCTGTGTTTCACATCCTGTTGGAAAACAATATTTCTATAAGTACCATGTTACAAGCTTATCAGACAGTTACAAATTATGGACTGTGGGTAAGGCTTCGATGCAATGTTTTTATTGACTATATAGTGAAGTGTTGGTTACGAATCAGAGTATAGGCATTAGGAAGGGTATAGTGTAGGATATTTATATTAGAGATTTATATTAGTTACAGATAAGGTAAGATAACGAGTGGTGAAATAATATTAATGGCAAGGCAACATAGTGTACAGATGAGTAAAAAACTGATAAATAGACAAGAAGTAACTCACACTAAATTCGCGCTGAGGTTGTTTTGTTCTATGCTAACCGGTTGATGGGTGACAGGTTCTGTGGTTGTACGACCAAGTGGGGGACGATTCGAATATAGGTGCTACTGGTTAATAGTTTTCAAACTACGATACTGGTCGTAGCTTCAGTGGTGAGACCGATGTGATCTGGCACACCAAACTCCCGCAACAGGTGAAAGCAGTTCTCGTCTCGTTTCAAAACAACGCCGTAGATGAACTGGCTGCATCTGCTGACAGCACCCTAGAAATAACGAAGTCTACTAACGCTGAGGTCTTTTCTGTCAAAGAAAAACCTCAAACGACCCCGACTGACATTACCGAACTATGTCACACACACACGCTACCTCCGATTTCGTAGCGACTGTGGACGGTTACAAACCCCGCGAAGAAGCGTTTCACGTAGGCGATCTGTCTCTAGGCCACGAGGGACAGATAACCCCGACTGGTGCTGGTATCATAACCAGTGTGGCAAGTCTTCTAGAAATTGCAGGAAACCCTGCAATTACCCGAACTCCAAGTCGACCGACACGAGCAAAAACTCGGGAAACTTCCAAGTCGTCACGCGTTAACGACAACCGTAGCCGGTGAACATAGCCGCCTCTTATACGTCACGGATGTGACTACGAAAGTCTGCTACCTCGTGGACACTGGCGCAGAAGTTAGCGTTCTTCCCGCGAATTCCGACGACAGACTTCGCGAATCTGTTTTAATCTTACAGGCGGAAAACGGAAAACTGATCGTTACGTATGGTAAAAGTCACGTCTACCTTAACGTCGGTTTACGCAAACGCATTCACTGGATTTTCGTTGTCGCAGGTGTTTCTATGCCAATCATTGGTATAAACCTGTTACAATACCACAATCTACTAATCGACACACGCTTACGAAAGTTAATAGACGGAAACACTAAGTTATCCGTTTGCGTAACTCCTTGTTCTGGTTGCAGATTATCCCCAGTCATAATTAAGCACGCCATAGACCCCCCATATCAATCATTACTCGACAAATACTCCGGGATATATCAACCACAACCGAAATTGCCTTGTGTAACCAGCAATGTCACACATCACATCCCGACTACAGGACCACCTGTATTCTCAAAAGCACGACGACTGATTCCTGAAAAGCTTAGGTTAGCTAACAAAACGAATTCGACCACATGATAGACTTAGGAATAATTCGACCGTAAAATAGCCCATGGCCATCCCCCTTGCACATGGTCCCTGAAAAGAACATCAATGATTGGCGTCCAACTGGTGATTATCGACGTCTGAATGCTGAAACCATTCCCAATCGTTACCCTTTGCCTCACATTCACGATTTGACAGCTACTTTGAAAGGTACAACTGTCTTTTCGAAAATCGATTTCGTTAAAGCTTACAACCAAATACATATGGCTGCTGACGACATTCCGAAAACCGCCATTATAACTCCTTTTGGCCTCTACGAGTTTTTACAAATGCCATTCCGCATAAGAAATGTGGCTCAAACCTTCCAAAGTTTCATAGATGACGTATTCCGAGGTCTCAACTTCGTACATGCGTATGTTGATGACTGTCTAATAGCAAGTCCGGACAGAGAATCACATCTCCAGCATCTGGACATTGTTTTCGAACGACTCCAAAGGTATGGCATTACTTTAAACATCCAGAAATGCCAAATTGGAACCAACACCTTAGACTTCTCCACAGTTAAGGAATATATTGCTAAGGCAACCCTGCTTGCACATCAAGACACTCAAGCGCCCACTAGTATCGCCGTGAACGCATCCGACTCAGCAATCGGAGGAGTCTTACAACAATGGCTTAACCATTCTTGGAAACCTTTAGGATTTTTCTCGAGACGATTACTAGACACGGAATTTAGGTACAGCACGTTCGGTAGGGAACTCCTAGCTATGTATTGTGCTGTACGGCATTTCCAACATTCCATCGAAGGATAAGAATTCACACTTTTTACCGATCATAAACCTCTTACCTGCTCTTTAAGCTCATCCTAAAATAAGTACTCACCCCGAGAGTCTCGACAACTGGACTACATTTCGCAGTTTACTTCAGATATACAACACATTTCTGGAGCAAACAATGTAGTCGCAGACGCCTTGTCTCGTATTAGTTCCTTGAACAGTTTTCAAGGAGTCGACCTTCTTGAACTCGCTCAGCTTCAAAAAGAAGACACTGATCTTCAGCATGAGTTATACTTGACAACTCTAAAACTGCGTATCAAACAGATTGGAACAGGTAAGGAAACCTTACTCTGTGACACATTTGCAGGTAGGGATCGCCCAATGGTACCAAAACATTATCGACGCAACGTCTTCAGTACGTTGCATAATCTTTCTCATGCAGGTGTTCGTGCAACAATCAAGCTTATAGCCTAACGGTTTTGCTGGCCTGGTATGAGTAAAGACGTGAGGGATTAAACACGTTCCTGTGTAAGCTGTCAGAAATCTAAGGTCATAAGACACAATAAATGTCCCTTAAACTCTTTCAAAACCCCTGACGCTCGTTTCGACCACGTTCATCTAGATTTGGTAGGACCCTTACCCGATTCAAATGGATAGTCATATCTCTTAACATGCGTAGACCGTTTCACCCGATGGCCAGAAGCAGTACCGAATTAGGACATTACTGCTGAAACAGTGGCTTGCACTTTCGTCGAACGATGGGTAGCAAATTTCGGCTGCCCCTCAACCACCACTACAGACTGTGGATGCCAGTTCGAATCCGGACTTTTCCGTTGTCTGACCACACTATTAGGAATTACTCGTTTCCTAACGACCACCTACCACCCACAAGCGAACGGTTCGGTAGAACGTTTTCATCGACAACTAAAAGCTTCACTATCAGCTACAAACGTTTCAAAGTGGATAATCTTACTAGGTATCCGCAACGCAGTGAAGGCTGACATTGGATACACTGCATCTCAAATCGTTTATGGAACGACACTCCGACTTCCAGGAGCATTCGTGGATCCTCCGTTTTTTTCAGTGAACATGGATCTAAACTCTTACACGAGCAGGCATACAAACGCAATGCGTTCAGTTAAACCTGCTCACACTCGACCATAATCAACTGATGTTTTCGTTCAACCTGAATTACGACATATTACACATGTCTTCGTTCGTCGAGACTCGCATCGATGACCTCTGGAATCAGCTTACGAAGGACCCTTCAAAGTTCTTCAACGTGAACCTAAGTACTATATAGTCGATAAGAACGGCACGAACGATAGCATCAGTATCGATCGCCTCAAAGCAGCGTACTTAGAAGGAAACCCTCGGTACAATCGAACGACACGGCTCCTACACTTGTAGTGCCCCGCACGACAGCCGACACACACCTTGATACATCGTCAACGTCAGAAAATAAACTTAAGACAAGGCGTTCTGGAAGAAGAGTAGGATTTCCAGAACATTTAAACTACTATTGCACGTAGGACACAAACTTTATCTCCAATTCCCATTGTATTATTTATCATAAAAAATTTCTGTTATGCCCATTTTTGTAGATTTATTCCAAAAAAACAAAAAAACAATTTTTTTTATTTATAAGCGTACATATTTTTTTATGCAAAAGACCAAAAAAACTAATTTTTCCAATCGCTTTTACGCTGTCACAAGCGTATTAGTTTATTTACCTTTTTTCCGCTCACCTTGTGTCTTTACGCAAGTACGTGTATTTTGACATGCATTCACACGTTCTATTTTCTTTCTTTTCCAGGACGGCTGGAAAAGAACGATGAAGTTCACAAAGAACCGAATTTTTCATTGTACTTTGATTCCTTATTACTATGTCGTACTTCATAGTCCCTTAGTGTAAGGAAAGACGACCAGATGCTGCTAAACATAGCAAGCTATCAGAGGAGTGCTTACCAAAGACAAAGTCGTTGGGTTTAAACCTTTGGCTGGCCACGTCGTAGGGTCATCACTACCTCACTAGGGGGGGGGAGTGAAATAAATAATTCCCCGAAATCAATAGCTTTTTAAGTTTTCGACATTGGATGCTGACCACATTAGTTTAAGTGGACTTGTTTGACCGAAGGCGTTCGGTCATGCATCCGCACCAGATTACGTTACAGCTCAGCGTGGGAAACATCTACGTTCATTAGCCAGATAAGAGCAACCGCTTCTCGATATATTGATAACACATCAAATATATATTTCCAACCTCTTAGCATCTGGCTTCTGATTTTAACCAAGTGGGGGACGATTCGAATATAGGTGTTACTGGTTAATAGTTTTCAAACTACGATACTGGTCGTATCTCCACCATCTCCAACACTAAAAAAAAGACTTTTGGCACTGAAAGAAACTCCGGGTTACGCCGAAGGCAAAGAAAGCCACATCATTTCTCTACATTTCATATTAACTCCGCCAGTAATTACTATGAAATTCCAAAATATACTCACGAAATTTTCAAACCTAACCAATCAGAACTATCAGTCTGCCAAACGTAAACTGAAGGTAAACCGTACAAACAAAACTGAGGACGCACCGATTTTTGCTAGACCCAATGGATTAGCACCAGAGTCGATTCGACTACATGCTACAGGTGGGTATTATCCGTCCATCTGATAGCTAATGGGCACCCCCTTTGCACATGACTTCCTTACGCCTGTTGATCCTAGTGGGCCATGGGGAGCCGACCAGCATTCTCCAACTCACTCTGTCCTGGACCTTCCTTTCTAATTCCATCCAATTGTTGTTCATTCTTCACATATCTATTCCAACTTCTCGGAGTAATGTGTTCTTTGATCTTCCTCTTTTCCTTTAACCTTCAGGATTCCATTTGAGGGCTTGCCTTGTGATGCAGTCGGATGATTTCTTAAATGTGTGTCCTATCCACTCCCAGCGCTTCTTCCTGATTTCTTCCTCCACTGGAATCTAGTTTGTTCTCTACTACAGTAACTAGTTGCTGGTAGTGTCTGGCCAACGGATCCGAAGTATCTTGCGTAGACAACTGTTAATAAACACTTGTGTCTTCTGGATAATGACTTTGTAGTTCTCCACGTCTCCGCCCCACACAGTAGAACTGTCTAGACATTCGTATTGAAAGTCTTGATCCTAGTGTTGCTAACAATTGTTGTGGGTTCCAGATGTTCTCCAGTTGCAAATACGCTGCTCTTGCTTTGACAACTCGCGTCTTCACAACTGCATCAGATCCACCTGGCTCATCAATCATATGTAAAGATTTTCACATCCTTCAAAGCCTTTCCGTCAAGTGTAATTGGACTGGTGCATATTGTGTTGTATTGGAGAATCTTGCTTTTCCCTTTGTGTATTTTGAGACCTACTGCTGCTGAGGCTGCTGTTACACTGTTCATCTTCCCCTCCATTTGTTGTTGCGTGTTCGATAGAAGAGCCATATCATCTCCGAAGTCTGGATAGTCCAGCTGCATCCTAGCTGTCCATTGTATTCTATGCTTCCCTCCAGATGTCGACGTCTTCATGTTCCAGTCGATCACCAGGTGGAAGAGAAAGAGTGAGAGCAAACAACCTTGCCTGAAACCGGTCTTTACTTCGAACGAGTCAGTGAGCCGTCCTCCATGGAGGATTTGGCAGTTTAATCCAACATAGGAGTTCCGTATGATATTGACTATCTTCTCAGGCACGCCGCAGCATCGAAGAAGCCACCATAGTGTTGTCCTATCCACGCCATGAAATGCTTTCTCGTGGTCGACGAAGTTGATGTAGAGTGATGAATTCCATTCAATTGATTGTTCCAGAATGATCCGTAGTGTTGCGATTTGGTCTGTACACGATCGAACCTTACGGAATCCAGCCTGTTGATCTCGAAGTTGGGTGTCTACGGAGTCCTTCATCCTGTTTAACAATACCCTGTTGAAGACAGTTCCTGGTATTGAGAGAAGAGTGATGTCCCTGTAGGTATCACACTTGCTGAGATCGCCTTTCTTTGGTATCTTGATGAGAAGTGCTTCTTTCCAATCTGTTGGTACTTGTTCTTCATCCCAAATCTTACTGAAAAGAATGCTGAGTATCTTTGCATTTACTGCTACATATACTTTCAGTGCCTCTGCCGGAATGTTGTCTGGTCCTACTGCCTTGCAGGTCTTGATTTGTCTGATGGCCATGCTGATCTCTTCAATTGTTGGTGGGCCAACATTGATTGGGAGGTCCGTGTGTGCTGCTTCATTGTTGGGTGGGTTTAGTGGAGCTGGTCGATTCAAGGGTTCTTCCAAGTGTTCTACCCACTTGTTTCGTTGTTCTTTAAAGTTGGTGATTACCTTGTCTTCCTTGCTTTTCACTGGTCGTTCTGGTTTACGGTAATTTCCAGTGAATTTCTTTGTTCTATCATACAGTTGTCTCATGTTTCCCTCTCTTGCAACCTTTACCGCTGTCATTGCTAGATCTTCCACATATTTACGCTTGTCGGTTCTCATACCCCTATTCACTTGCTTGTTTACTTCCGTGCCTTGGCTTTTTCTGCTCTTGTTCGGCTAGTATTGATTGTTGCCTTCTTGTTTCTCCTTTCTTCAATCTTATCCAGTGTACCAACAGTGATCCATTCCTTGTGATGGTGCTTCTTGTGGCCCAGAAATTTATGACATGTTGAAGTGATTGCTTCTTTTATCTTTTTCCAGTTGTTCTCCATGGTAGTTTTTTCTCCATTGAGTAAATCGTGAAAGGCCTGGAACTAGTTGTTGAGGGCTATCCCGAATTCGTTGGATCTGTCAATAACCTGAAGGAAGGCGGTAGTAAACTTTTGTGTTGTCCATCCCGGTATCCAGTGTTCCCCAAGTTTTAACTTCGTCTTGGCTACCAACAAGTGATGATCTGATGCTATATCAGCTTCTCTTTTGATTCTCACGTCGACTTCGAATTTCTCGCGACCTACTGTAGCAATGAAACACAGGCTTACGCTGGTGATGAGGTACCGGCAACTTAGATTACCTCTATAAGCCATACTAAATACTATTTCGTTCTGCGTTCCCCTTCGCTCAATTTGTGGTTTTATTACAGATCTCAGTGTTTAAGTGTGCAACATATTACAGTGTGAGTGAAAAACCTTCATTTGGACTGTTCGTCTCATGCTTTTGGTGACCAGATCAGCATTTCGCATTTTTGGGAACAAAATTTCTACTGTATGGTATGTCTTGATACTATCCTAATTCACAATCGTCATGGGCAGAAGTGAATGGTGGCTAAAGGTTGTGTGTTTCATCCTATTTGGGACTCATTAGCTGGCTGTGCCTGCATCCCAGGGTTAATGTTCGTTCCAGAACTCGAATCCAGAGGTGAATGAAGATGAATCATGCTTCAACCTGTCACACAAACCAGTGCCTCTATGAACTAAGTAGCTAAGTGGATAACACGACGACGTTTGAAGCGAATAGTACTGGGTCCCAGTCCAGGAGAGAACATCAAATCCGGGGTGCTGGTAAATTCAGCTGACGAGTCCCAAGTGAGACAAAACATACGTCCCGAATTTCACTGATAGCCATCATCCATCCCCGCCTATAAGCGAAATCTACCTTTAAAACTTAAAAATGTCCTTACGATGCACAAGACTTGGAGTGGTATTGGTTATGACCACATGATCTTTGAAGATGAACATGAGATGACTGAGAGGATTCATATTCAATATTTGATGAGATGTCAGCAACGCTGAACGTGGGAACAACCATTCAATCGGCATGGTGTGGTTTAGCCTTACATGAGTGGTTATCCTTGTGCAACCCATACCTTTCCACATTAAATATATCATTCTATCCCGAGCAGAAATGTATACTTTTTAAGTGCTAAACATCATATTGCTGCTTGTCATGATACGACGAGTAAGTATAGAAATGATGTGACTTCCCCGTAAGATCTTACAGATTAGGTGGTCACTGCATGACAAATCTACAACTTGGGGGTTAGGTCTATTAATAAAGTAGCATCAATACCGAAGTAGTTCAAATTTCTACAGACTTAGCTAAATACCAGTGTTAATACAATTTAAAGCCTCCAAACAGTTGAATGTGCACATGTAATCTCCGGTGAAGTGCAGTTATGGGAGTGACATGACTTACATTAATACGTGTAAACTTAGGGCGTAAAATTAAAAGCAAATAAGAAATAATTCTTCAAAGTGTTTATTTTACCTTTACTGTCAGAATAAAAAGCCTAACAAAAAATTATGGACATGCTACTTTGTGATTACCTAATCTATCAAATCTTACTTGGAATTCACATCAGTATCTATACTAACTCGTCCTGCGGTAATGGTCAGCGGTTTCTGCTAAAGGATTCTGAAGAACCCACTTGGAATAAAGATATAGTAACATATTTGGTATAAACAAACATGAGGTTAAATAGAGTGACCATACCTGCATGGCCGAGCTATCTCGTCTCCACTAAGCTCTCCTGTGTTCACTATCTCCGACCTTCTCCAAGTGCTCAATGTTTGGTGTGAGTCTTCTCGGTTACTACATGCTCAGCGTCAAGGATCGTAAGGTTAAAAAGCAACAACAATACCACTATGTATTCATTGAACTAACGAGGTTGGATTACAAAAGACATGGTGATTGTACAAAAACATACTCAGTGGGTGTGATATAACTCAAATGACAAGGACTGTTCAAATCTGTAAAGATCAAAAAGAAAGGAACGCAGATTCACTCAAACTTATGAATGGGAATAATTGTATTAGATAACAGTTTGAGTTGTCTGCGAACAATTTAAAAGTTCAAAGGATGGCAAAAAACGACGCTCCTTTTAGTGATCAGTAACTCCATTACAAAATTTAAGGATCACACTGTTGCTCGAGCAGTTGTGAGTGATGTGAAGGAGAAGCCAACATTCGGACTACCAAACCTAGCCGAAAACCACCACACAGAGTCCATAAAGTCGAGGAGATGGGTAGATAGTTTTCATGAAATCTGGATACAGGCAAAAGAAATAACATGCACGACATCTAGTAGTTCAACCAAATGCTCCACAGAGAATGAAAAATGGCCGTGCATGACAATATGCTTTAGCTCCACAGTGATTAGAACAAATTAACATGGTGGTCACAAATTTAAGGCTTCGCAACTAGTCCCAGATAGAGTGCGTTAGTTGACATCAGTCACACTTATCGTCACTGGTACGCAGTTAATGCAGATCCACTTCCAGAAGTGCTAGTATACGATTAACTAAAATTAACTGTAAAATACAATCTGAAAACAATCACATGCTATGGAGTTGCAGTAGCTAAATTGTCATACATGTCGCGGTTACTTCGTACAGGACCCAAGTTCATTGACAATATATTTCGGATCTTACACCCCACCTACGAGACATCTTACACAAAATACTGGGCATAGGCAGCTGATCCATGTCTTATGACACCAGGGAACATTTACAAAGAGGCGGATACTAAGCTATCCGTAAGCCTCTTCAGTCTCTCCAGTTGGGGCGATGAAAACTCCTCTCTTTAAATCTTATCATGGGATGCGAGATCTTATCTCGGTACTTGTATCTTGAATAGTTTCGGTGTTTATATATCAAAAACTCTTGCTCAATCCAGAATTATTATCATTGTAGGCACTCACCAAAGGGTTCGTAAACGATGATTGAGATGCTATCCTCATCTCATGATCTAAGGCTTAAACGCTTTACTTGATCAGGTGTATCAGCATCAGTAAAGCCAGTGAACATTTCTAGTAAGAAATTAAGTATTCATAGACGTAATGCAGGAATTAACTGACATAAGGCGGCCTAAGGCTTGGCAGAATTCAAGGTAATGTATGTTTAAAATGTAGTGCGAATGATTGACCTTTGTACTTATGAAGATTTATAAAAAGTGAATTAGTATATGAAATAGTGAATGCATTTAGAAGCAGTCTAAACAATCGCATTATGTTAGGCTAAATGACATCGCCTGACTAACCTCATGAAATATCAGCGTAATTTGAAGTTTGTAGAAACACATAACGCGCGTCGGCTAACCTGAGTTTTCACCGGATCTTCAGTTCCACTTTAGTATATGGGAATTCAGAGATCTTCTGCAGAATCACCTATGGACACTGACTCTACATCCGTCAGGGTCGCTGTGAGGTAGGAACATTCTGATCAACTATAACTCCCTAGAATCCGACCTCAGAGTGCTAAGGAGAAAGCTGGGATGAATCATATATGTACTACAGTTGCCTCGAATGAACCTCAAATAGTTATTGGAAAAGATGCTACGTTTACTTATGATCACGTTTTCAATATGAACGCTTGTCAGGATCATATTTTCCAGACTTTGGCAAAGCCGCTGATTGATGGGTTTGTTACTCTTGTTCTCGCTTATTTCTTTAGCTGTATGGATGGATATAACGCAACAATAATAGCCTATGGTCAGGTATGTCGTTTGCTTCTAATTCTGTAGACGGGTTCTGGAAAAACATATACTATGGGTACAGGTTTTGATTTCAGCTGCAGCCATACGGATGCTGGGATCATTCCGCGTGCCGTCCAGTATTTATTTGCTAGCGTATCCAAGCGCAGAGCTGAAGCCGCAGCGAAAAATCAACCAGTTCCTGAATTTAAGGTTGTCGCGCAGTTTTTGGAGGTAGGTCTGTCTCCAAGTGTTTGTTAAGAATTACACATTTTACAAAACTAGTTCACGTGATTTCAGTTTTAATAGTAGACGCCCTTTGTTTAATCATGAAATATCCTTTGAAATTAACTCACTTTTGCTTCTTAGTCAGTACACCTCAAAGCACAACTAAATGTTTCCACAGATCTAAACTTCCAGTCGTATTTGAATTTCTGAGCTTTGAATAATGAATCTGGACACCATCCAAACAATAAGACTTGACTCATTTACCGAAGTTTGAAAAGCTAAATAGTATTCATACCATTTTTACTTTAAACCCTGTTAGGCAGTACTTGCCAAAGTATTTAACAGAGCTACTTGTTAAACTCAGTAGTGTCCTTTTAGATAAGTAGTCTGAAGGAATGTTCACAAGAGTTGGTACTGGCATTCGAGCTAACCCATTACATAATATAGAATAATGTCCAACAAAAAAGCCGTGCTTAAATATCGTAGTACCCTAGATGGTTCAGGTCCTGACTTAATTCCCTTACCTATTTCATCAGTGGAGTACAGTGTCAAGAGTGATCATAGAGAAGAACTGAGATGGGTAGTATGAACTAGGCTTTTTATAGCTCTTTAAAAATCTGCAGTTGATAAAAGAATATTAAGTGTAATTCCTAAATTACCGTTTACCGTTATCAATGAGTTTACGTAGATACCCAGTGATGGTGTACGAACATTATACTTTATCTATTGTATGTTAAAGCCTAATACTTTTGGAATAATACGCATCAATAAGGTTCAAAGTGGTCATACAAAGTCCTTAAGTTTTTTCGATTTTCACCTAATCATTCTTGCTGATGTTTTCGTATTAATCTGAAATGAAGGTAGGTCGGAGGCATACTGGTGCTTGCTAAGCAGTCGTCGTGCATATTTCTGTTAGGTTTTCACCTAGATATCTTAAGGGAATTCGGTCATTCACTAGTTCAGCATTTCTGAACTGTCCTGAGTTTTGCTGTAACGCATACTTGTTAGATTTTCATGCAGAGGAAATTTCATGCCGTTGACACCTACATGTTTCCAAACAGCCTTCAGAATTTTCACTTCAGGACATGGTACGTATGACTAACCACCATCTACCTTGATTAGCGATGCTTGCTAGCGCGGTGTTAGGTTGAGAGGAAGCTAGAAGTGACCAAACCAAAATGAGTCATCAGTACATAAACTTACTGACTGTTGGTTTGGGCTGTGTTAGTAGATAGACTGTCTTTTTGGGGTCGTCAAAATAACTAGTTAGTATTTGGAGTCTTTGAATGACATTACTCAGAATCGCTATCAATAGCGTAGATGCATTCACTCTTTGTCTTCCTCTCGATCTTGGATTTCAGTATCCCTTCATGGATACCTGTCCACCCAATCTTCTCAAAGCATATTTCTAAGCTCTAATCCTTTTAATCTTTAGTACTACATTACTTCAATATCTTATTATTTTCGTCTCGTGGTGACCCGGTATGGCAAATTGTGCCAACGCACGTCTTTGCCGGGCTCTATGTTGATGATGTTTATCTGTCTGATATCAGTTACTGTTTTAAAATGTATTTCTTTAACTTTAGCTTTACAATGAGGAGTTGGTTGATCTACTCGATTCTGAAAAAGTAAGTTTCTCAGTACTTAAGCACTCGAGTGTAAGTTTATAGTCTGATTTTTATTTGTGCGTATTAATCCTGGCAAAAAAGCACGGGTAAAATGCTCTATGTAAGCGAAGCGATATTATGAAGAAATAGAGAAGGGCAGTGTATTCAGTACATAAATAACCAGAGATAGTATTCAAAAAGAGATGCAGTTAAAAGCGTAGTCAATAAATATTTTTTCCAGCTAGGGAAACTCATTTCAATTTTATTCAGTGTAGTAGAAAACCATGGTGGGATCATCACTAGCTTCTTTTCCAAACCATATTTAATAACGTCTCAAGCCACTGAGTTAAACCATACCTAGAACCTCAATTAGGGAGTCGTGACGGGCTGATAGATGATGGTCTAGGACAGTTGTCATTCATACTGCAATTCCATTTCATAAACTAGTCACCGGAAATAAATAAAAAAAGAGCCACTGGAATGACAATTTTAAATAATATCCAGTCCACCGAAGTTTGTGTTGCAACGTAACCGATTGAATTATCTTCTGAGATACACATCAACAGACCTCATCATTACTAATATGGTGTTTTCGTTGAGTGTCAGTAGTCTTTTTGTCACAGCGATGACTGAACACAACCATTAAACACCACTAGCTTAGAGAAAGTTTCACAACCATAGACATTTGGAATTACATCATAACGGCATTAAAAATGTCAAGTTGACGTAAAACCTTTTGGCTTTTGCTATTCATAAGTCAATCTCATTCATCACGAAACAAACCGTCCATATAGTTATTCAGGCCCCCAAATGCCCTGGTACGGCCGAGAGTGGGGGAGTCCGCTCTCCCTCTCCAAATGCTCTCACATGGCCACTCGAATATATAGCCTCTGGCAAGGAAGTCCTACTCACTGCCTTCTCGTGGCATTACTGTTGTTTACGAAATTGAAAGGACGAAAAGCGAATATCCGACGCCTTAACCGGGTTGGTGGATATGGAGGTTCCACCTAGGGGAGTTGGAAAACCCTGATTCCAAACCAATGGTGCACATGGACTCCAGTATCCTGATGGAACAAATGGCGTATGAACCAATCGTCGGTCACCGGCTATCACGAGACTGCATCTCCTCACGATGCTCCACTGTCTTGTGGATCAGGCCTCTAGGTCAAAGGCTCGGGGTGTGGCCCCCTAAGAAAACCACCTGCTTCGGTCTGGGCATCTGGGCAGTATCACAGCCTTCACACAAATGAAATGAGACTTGTGCGGCGCATATGTATTCGGTGCCTTTTTTTACCAACATTTATGTGTTTAAATAAAAATAATAAAATAATAATAGTTATTCAGGTGCAAACGTTTCTAAATTTTCTGACTGTCCACCACAGAGGATGATGACGGACATCAGCTCATTCACTCATATGTAACATGGAGCCTGACACGCGCGTCGCCTCGTTACAATGCCATATTAACACAGGCTCCTTCCAGCCGTGGGGCGGTATTTTGTATTTTGGTGGTGAGAAATGTATGCCTTACTTATAAACACTTGCCTTCATTGCAAATTATACTACACTGACAGAATTCTGTTCCCACCAAATCTAGCTCGCTCTCTATTTTCCTTTTCGGGCAACCCTGTAGTATCATTAGCGCTCAGATTGTGTGGTTCATATCCAATTACCTGGTGAATGATTTTTTTTGTCAGAAGAATAATGTCTTGTATGGTTTATTGTTATAGTCTGTTCTCAAGCGTTTTCCTGTTTTAGAGTATTAGAACCTGTCTTTCTTTCTTCCTTCTTTTCGTTCACTTAACGTCTCAGTAAATACTCAAGTAATGTGTACTAGGAGGTCGTTTTAATTCCTGAGAAAGGGACTGCAGATAATCAGGTTCTGATCGATCGTCCTCGTATTTTATGATTAAGGTCAAAGTGACTGGGTATTAAAGTTTCTTATCCACTTAGAACTTATTGGTTCTCTGGAAAGTTGAAGTTTTGTTCGGCATGCTTCAGGACTTGGGTTCTAATTAAAATTATTGGTGTTATGTGTTCATTCCAACATGATATTTAGTCACGGTTTAGTAAATACTACATGAGTCTAGGATTGCTAATGGAAGTATTCAATTTAAACAGCTACATTTAAATGTACGTGAACCTGACTCATATGACAAGCATTGTAAATGCACTTCTAACGACTAAACTTTAGTCACAAGTTGATTGTTACCGATGTTCAATAATCAACCTAACTGGTATTTCAGTTGTGTGGTGTCTAGGGATCATGGTTTTCAGACATTTATCTTCAAACAATTATCTGTCAATTATTTTTTATTCATTAGAGACGTATTAACCTTGAATGTCTCTTTGTAGTTATAGCGAAACATGTGACTAGAAGTGTTTAATACTATTTGTATGGGATATTCAGTTCATTCGTATTAAATGTGTTCGTTCTTGAGGGAGTTAATGGAGGAGTGAAGTAGTCTTAGGCGTCGACAACACTTATCTTGGGAGTCTGATCAGCCCTAATGGGTCGGTATCTAACGAAATCTCTGCACGGGTTTAAAAAGCTCGTTTAGCCTTTGCCAACTTACGTCACCTATGGCGAAGGTGAGATATCCGTCTATCAACTAAGGGACGAGTATACTGCTCAGCAGTTCGTTCTGTTCTACTTTATGGCTGCGAAACGTGGCCATTAAGGGTAGAGGATACTCGTATGTTCCTAGTATTTGATCATAGATGCTTTAGAAATATTGCTCTCATCTGCTGAGATTGCCGGGTAGGTAATAGTGAGGTTAGACTCAGGGTATTAAGGGATGATGATAAATCAGTTGATGAGGCTGACTAGTGTTGGAAATAGATGGAAGAAAGTTGGGGGCGGCCAAACCAAAACGTAACATCAGTCCATAAAGTCACTAACTTCTGGTCTGAGCCACGCTAGTAGATGCAGACTACTTGGTTGGGGTCCGCGTGACTATCGTAACCAATGGTTGGAGATTCTGTGTGACATGGTTCAAAATCGATCACAATGGAGTAGCTGTATACACTCTTTGTCTAAAATTACCTTACACCTTTATTTATACGAACCAATTCTCTCCCTGTATCATATCCTAACATGAAATTTTTTTTACTACCATTGAAGTAACTGCTTCTATGAATTTGATGTTCATCTTGTTGTGCTGATGAGGTATAGCAACTCGGACTGATGCATATATGTGCCTAGTCCTACGTTGTAGCTGATTGACCGAAGTAGTTAATCTTATATAAACTTGTTTAGTTCGTAAATATCTCATGTCAATTTCTCTTGTTATAATAATGCTTTATCTATACTCGATTACATGGGTTCGACTATTTTTTAGATTCAAAAGCCTCATCTAAGATTGCATGAAAACGCACAAGGGGATATATATCTGACCGGTGTATCTACTAGACTTGTATCAAGTTTGGATGACGTAAGTTTTATTAAAGCGTTTTCATTCTTCACTTGCTGAATTTTACTTTCGGGACATGGGTAGCTTCTAAAATTACCGGTGAAGACTATCCAGTTCTTGTTGGGAGTTGTGGTTATTTTATTTATTTGTTTATTTGAACACATAAATATTGGCACAAAGGGGCACCAGATATATATGCGCCACAAAATAACAATGAAAATGGGAAGAGAAAAAGAAGGTAAGGTGCGTATAGGAAAAAAAAGAACATTAACAACCACAAATTAGTGTATGCTTGTGTAATAATAAGGATAATAATGGGGGAAACGGAAAGGTACAACCAGAAAGAATTCTTTCAGTTAAGAAAGTTACGTTCATTTTTTATGAAGAAAATAAAAAAGTTTACAGCAGGATCGCGACTGGCTTCTATTCTGAGCCATATCTGACTTATCTAGACAGTGTTGCACCGTCTCTCGGACCCCAGCCAGGGAGTCGTCAAGGTCCAACAGAAGCCAGCCCTTTGCAGCTTTTTTCATATCACGACACCATGTCATACACCGACCACCTCTCCTTTTTTTCCAACCTGTCCCAGCGTCGGCAAATAATACACGACGTGGAATCCTCTGGGACGACATTCGTAGAACATGTCCAAGCCGTTGGTTCATCACTGTGCCCGAACACACGATGCCGAACCTCTGCATTACTAACATGGTGTTGCTACTGGATGTCAGCAATCTTTCGGAGACAACAATGATTAAACACAGAGTCGTCGAACATCCTCAACTCGGAGGGGCCAGTTTTCACAAGCGTAGAGCAAAACTGCTCTCACCGACGCGTTGTAGATCCGACCTTTTACAGCCAGACTAACATTACGAAGGCTCTGAAGATGGCCCAGATTGGTATAAGTAGCTCTGGCCTTCACTATGCTTGAATTGATCTCGTCACTGACGCCAGCACCAGCACGTATGCAGCTAACCAGGTACACGAACTTCTCGACTACTTCAATCTGCTCACTACTCGGGGTGAGTGCAGATTCAGGATCCTGACAGACTTGTAAAAGCACTTTGCACTTCGAAGGTGCAAAACACATGCCATACCTACGGACACTAATTACCAACTGATTAAGTGCAGATTTCATGGCTTGGGTATTATCTCAGAGTAAGACTACCATCTGCGCACTCAAGGTCGAAAGTGTTTCCCCATGCAACAGATCCACACCACCATTACCTACATCCATCGGAGCTGTTATCGATAGCAAAGTTGAAGAGAAGTGGTGAGACACGACAACCCTACCTAACTCCACTGCTTGAATGGAACAATAGAGAGAGATGGTTGTATGCCCTCACTCTGCCTGAGGTATTTGTAGTATATAGGGCTTTCAAAATGTCAATAAACTACTCAGGCATACCCTTCTCTAATAGACAATCCCAGAGAACAGTCCCGTTCAACTAATTGAAGGTATCCCTGATGTCGAAAAACACTACGATTGTTGGCCTGTGATAAGTATGACGGTGTTCTAACATTTGGCGGAGGGTGAAGATATGATCAATGCATCCTTGACCAGAACGAAAACCAGTCTGCTTCTCGCGAGTCAACCTTTCTCAGGTTTTTAGCAACCTACGAAGAATGACAGAAGCCAATAGTTTGGGCGCAATCGGAAGTAGACTTATCCCCCGATAGTTGTTACAGAGACGACGTGTACCTTTTTTAAAGATAGGGACAACTATCGACTCATTCCATGATTTTGGGACACTCTAGCTCCCAGACCTTTGTAAACAACGTGTCAGTTCCTTAATCAGAAAGTCACCACCGTCTTTAAAAAGAGCCGGAGTTAAGTCATCTGGGCCAGGTGATTTGTAGCGCTTCAAAAGTTGAAGTTCCCTGCGGACTTCCGCCTCATTTGATGGATCGGTCGTCACAGGCCATGGAGGTCAAGACGGTCTGATCAATGTTACAGGGGCAGCAGACCAGTTGAACTGCCCTTCGGAAAACTCTGCCCATCGTCCAAGATGTCGATAGATGCTAGTGATTGGCATCCCGTCATCCACACAGATTGCTTCGCTCACACCAGACTTCTTGCTGCCAGTGGCTTGGATGAGTTGAAAGACCTTCCGGCAGTTACCAGATGGAGCTGCTGCTTCCAGTTCGTTAACACGCTCTGACCACCAGGTTTCTCGGTCCTTACTCAAGCTTTGCCCAATTTCACTACGTAACAGCCTTCGTTTGTGGTCAAACTCACGATCACCCGGAGTAGACCGACGGGCTTCGATGAGCTGTAAGGAGCCTGAAGAAACCCAATGCTTTTGAGCAGGACGTTTCGCGAAGCCGCAAGCTGCTTTACTCGTCATTTTCATGGCATCATGCAGTTGCAATCAATGCTCATCTATACGTTTCGGTGGGATGTTAGCTAACCTTGAACCTAGCTTGGTTCGATACTTACAACAGGAGTTGCAACCAATTTACTGACATCGATCCGCTGATGACGATCAATTCGTTATCCATTGGAAATAAGGTAAAGTCTGCGCAGACCAGGGCGTGATCAGAGTCCAGATAGGTACTCCAAAAGGAGCGGCAGTCTTGTACACAACAACGCGATGTGATCAATCTAAGTCCAAGCTTGAGATGCAGAGGAAGGAGGCCAGATAGCACATCGGCGATGACTATTCCGGTAGTTAGTGCTAGCCAAAACAGGTTGTAGTCTATGCACAGTTGCAGTAGATGGTCACCTTTATCTGACATTCTACCAACAAGTCCCATCGGCCACCTAAGCGACTCTCTTCTGTGCCTAGACGCCCGACCTGTGCATTCAAGTCTCCGTCTAGTGCTACAATATCTGTCGAACGCACTTTCTGGAGAAGAATGGTTAATTAGTGGTAGAATTCATCCTTGATTGCATCCGGGCTGCAATCTGTCGGAGCATAGGCAGAGATGACAGAAAGACATCGTTTCTCACGCCGATTTCTTCTTACTTTGATAGAAGTTTCTAATCTAACAGTACATAACCGACTGTTAATGGGGATCCAATCGACTAGTGCTGCCTTGGCTCTAGCGCTTAGTGCGACACCAACGCCAGCAAGACCAGACGAAGATGCCACAGGGTCCCCCGGATAAACGTACGTAAAACAAGCCCTTTGAAACGATAGATGGAGAGCGAATTTGTAGTACTTTATTAGAGTCTTGAATACGGGTCTCAGATAGACAACAGACATCGACATTAAGACTTTTTAAAGACATAGCTAACCCTATCTGTTGTCCGATCTGCATCAATGTGCGGATGTTGAAGGGAACCAGTTTGAATGGAATATGTGGTTTCAGAAAGACTTAAAGTATTCGTATTCGTTGGTAGCATTCAACTTCCGACTAGTCAGTGACTCGAGATCGTTTAGATAGGACAGGGTTTTCACCATAGACGAGCTACTGTTTAAGTTGGAAAATAAGAATACACAGAAAAGTGAGAGTAGAATGAAGTAGATAAGCGATGTGGTATATAAAAACAAATAAAAATGAATGTGAATTGTCCGAATTTTAATTGAAGCTAGAATAGTGATTTGTGTGTGGGCTGTGATACTGCCCGGGTGCCCAGACCGAAGCAGGTGGTTTACTTAGGGGGCCACACCTGAAGCTTTTGACCTAAAGGTCTAAGCCATAAAGCAGTGGAGCAACGTTAGGAGATGCAGTCCCATGGTAGCCGGTGACCAACGATTGGTTCATACGCCATTTGTTCCTTCAGGATACTGGAGTCCATGTGCACCATTGGTTTGGAATCAGGGTTTCGCAACTCCCCTAGGTGGACCCTCCGTGTCTACTGCCACGAGAAGGCAGTGAGTAGGACTTCCCTGGCAGAGGCTATATATTCGCGTGGCCATGTGAGAGCATTTGGAGAGGGGGAGCGGACTCTCCCCACTCTCGGCCGTACCAGGGCATTTTTTTGGGGGGGGATAGTTGATAACTTTCAAATAATCGTTCATAAGAGGTTTAGAGTCTTATTAGTTTTTGGCATTCAAAATCCATATTTCTCACTGAATACGTGTGTTGGAGTTCATTAGTGGTATGTACGTGGTTGTTGTTTTGCATGGTCGTTTTTGCACTTTTTTTTGTTACGAATCATTTACAGTTAAATAGTTACTAAAATGCTAAGTTGCTTTGCAATCGTATGTAGTATAGGACTTTCCATAATCATACATTTCAAACCTCTTTCTAATTGTACTAAAACTACTGTGAATATGTGACACCTAAATTAGCCTTGTAATCTGTCGATCAATTTTTGCCCGATAAAACATTTTTATATTGAATCAATTCACAAAAGTTATTGAAAAAGGGTCGTATATTATGACTGTTAGATGTTTGTTTATGATTTTCTACGTCTAGTTCGGCTAACTCTAAACTCATTACTGTTTGGCGGTTTTGGAAGACAGCACCATTTATTAGCCCCTGTGTATGTACAATCTTCAAAATCATTGACCCTAAATATATTCTGTCATTTTATGTATAATAACCATTTACTTACAACCAATGTTAGGTTGCATTAGTGTGCTTGGTGATACATGATTCTGTTACATTTTTATAAAATACACCCTTTCAAAAGTAATCTGACTACATGTTCTTTGTAACCAACTTGACTTAATTTATTTTGCTTCATAAAAATTTGTTCCATGTTTTACAATTTTCTCTGGTTAATTATAGACTCGTAAAACTTCGGATTTTAGCTATTTCTATGTATTCTCTTGATAGGGATACTAGGAAGCTAAACAGGACAGAATAATACTTCCCTTAATTTTTTCCTCAATGTACACTGTCCAGGAAAGTAGTAATGAGCTTGTGACGTATTCTATACTGTACCACAACAGTGTAGTGAATAAAGTTCATTGGAATTTTAAGGCTTTTTAGTCGTAATTATTTTGCATAATTTGAAATTAATCTTAAACATGACATTTATTTCTTTGTTTAGAACAAATGTGGCACTGAGTGTTTGCTTTGTGAAAGGTTTTTGACTTGTCTGTTAGCTAGCTAATAATATCTGATTTGTGTGATACATTTAATGATTCAATTTACGTTCACTATATGTAACGTATGGATGATTAAATAGTTAAACCGGTCACTACTTTTTGTTTTGTTAAGAAACTGTAAACGTTTGAGTTCTTTTTGTAAAAAAATGTTAGTGAAAATAAGGAAATAAATAGTAAATGGTTTTTATTTTAAACATATCTTTTCTATATTTCTGGCTTACTTTAATATATCATTCATCTAGGTAGTCCAATCTTTCTTGACTATTTTAATGCATGGTCGCCTGAATGAACGGATTTTTGTGCCACATTATATATTCAAACTGGGATGAATATTTTCTAACCATATTTGTAATATAACATAGTCAAAATCGTAGATTTCGGGTGCCTAAGTAGAACATTTGTGAAAAGGTATTGAAAAACCCTGCAAAATTATAGGTGTAGTCTTATTTGTTCAGAACGGAAGCTTGTGAATATAGTGTAGTTTTAGCATGACTTTAAATATTTTTTTTGCCAGAACTACTTTTCCTTACTTTTAAAGTGGCGAACACGACGCAATAAAATTCACCATATAAGCATATTCTACCATTTTATTTTCAGACCCTAAAATGTCTTCGTGATGGCTCACTAATCAGAAGTACAGCCAGTACCAATATGAATACTCAATCATCTCGTTCCCACGCCATATTTACATTGCATATCAGACAACAGAGATTATTAAAATATGAAGAGGTGAGTTCAAATGTTCATTTAATTGACATTGATATCTAATGTAAATCATTTATCAAGTGTAGACCCATGTACTTATTTTTAAACTAGTGTTAGGGATACTACCTGAAAGCTAAAATTGAAGTAGGTGTAGTGAGGTTCAAACCTGCGACTTATTAGCTAAGAGTTAAGTATTTCTACCTTCAAGTCGATTGATTGGAAAATTTAGATAAACAGCTGTAAATGAATAACTCGTACTAAAAAACATTTTTATCATTTTATGACGGGTCGTTTTCATATTTGATATAGAGACTCTATAAGCTTCATACTAGTATACTATTTTGTAGAAAAAACCTAGTTACAACTATGTTAACGCGATTATCAGAGTGTTATTGAATATCATACTGAATACGTTTTGTTATATCCTGGTGAAGACATAAGCACGGGTAATTTCCGGGACCTATTGATGGATTATTATCCTATATATATTCTTACTGTATAACTATTGAGTAATTAGATTGTGTTTATATATATTCATCTTATTATTGGCTTCATTTTGACCTATGAATTATTATTATACGAATTACTGTTCCTAAATTATAAGGACGCTAAACTGCTCATACCGATCGAACGTCATTGGTTTGGCACAGTGCTAAGATTGGAAAAGTCGTATTCCGATTGGTGGATAAATCACGTAATAAAAAGCCGGCATAAAATCACAACAAATTGGAGACGGCCTTTTTTAAATTCATAACACGTTTGGTCATGCTTAAAAAAAAGCATACTATGTACTGTTTACTTCCAAGGTATGTCTGTGATGACAGACTAACCAGTGTTCAAACAGCTCATTGCATTTATCAGGTATTTTTATCCACCGTAACCCGGACTCCATATCTTTCATGCCATCTTTGAACTTATGTGAAGTGGAGCAACGTGAGTCAATCCATATGTGTAATAAGTCTTGGGTAGTTGATGGATTAATAAGTGAACAATATGTTGTTGGGTTGTACTATTCGGATTTTGAGATGTCCCTGTCATATTATAGCAACTTAAGAACATCTCGGAAAACTAAAGCTGTTTTTGGACTTGACAATAATCACTAAACACAATATATTCTTTTACTAACTACTTGTAAATCATCCAATTTTGTGTAGATATTAATAAGCCTTCTGTGATATGTAAGTTAATAACGTGTGTAAAAAAATATTGGATCAAACGTCTTTCAGTCAGTCAGTCAGCTACAACGTAGGACCAGGCACATATATGCAACGGTCCAAGTTGCCATACCTCGTTAGCACAACAAGATGAACACCGGATTCATAGAATTAATTTAGTGGTGGTAGTATATAAAGAAAGGTTGTATATAAGGATATAGTATAGGAAGGAAGAGAGATATGAAGCAATTTTAATCTCGAGGTTTAAGGGAAGATAAAGAGTGTATACACCTACCCCACCACTGAAGGAATATTGGCATAAATGCAAGAAGAAAACTAAGGTAAGCACGAATGATATAGGTCGAAAATAAAAATAAGTGAAAGGTACTAACATTCAAGATTTAGCAAGTGTGTCCCACGTGCGTGATTACGATTCCTTTATCTCAATATCGCCTAAGGACTCCAACCACTAATTTTTCTCATTTCAAGTACCTTAACGCGAAAGGTCAGTACCTCCATTGGTTGACCCAGTGTCTTATGGTAATGTTAATTAAATATGATCCCTATCTATCGTCGGAATCTTGATGACGCTTTTTTTGAGTGTTCTGGTCACAAGATCTGCACAATAATTTGTGATCGCCACTTTTTTTCTAAACAGTTGTTATTTACTATCTTACTTTGTGTTCTGATTTGAGACCTTATTGTTTTTTAGCATTCCGTGGTGTTGGAATAGATTGCGTAAATTTCGCTCGTTATTTTGATTCTTCTATTGATTAGCTATGTAATTAAATTTTTTCAAATGAATAGGATTCCAGTGGGCAAAAGAAAGATGTACAGTCAGACGCAGATCCTGATCCTGATTCTACAGTTACTGACCAAGTGCCTGAATATGAAACACTAACTGCGAAATTTCATTTCGTCGACCTTGCTGGCAGTGAACGTCTTAAACGAACTGGTGCTACTGGCGATCGTGCCAAAGAGGGTATATCAATCAATCGCGGTTTAGTAAGTGATAGGATCATTCGTAGGTCACTCTTAAAAGAAATTATCCATAGATTAGATTTCGCTTCTGATAATTGGTTTTTTATTAGCTTAGATATTATCCGAACCGTCTTTTACTCTGTACATACGTATGTAACTTATGGACCCATATACTAATGTATATGTAGTTTTTAGTTTTGTATCTTATAATTTTTTTTTACCAAATTTCGCAATGAATGAGCGTTTTGCACGGCATTATCTCTATTCACCAAACTAGATTCTGTCTAATTTTTATAAAAGGGAAAGTTCTCTAATTCCTGTTTATTTTGTTAACCCTGTTGTTTTTTTAATCGCTTTCATATGAACCTTAAAATTTTCGTCATGAGATAAAAAATTAATAAGGTTAAGTAAAATGATTCTACTTTTATCCTATTAAAATGATCCGATTACTGCTTCAAAATTCTCTTACTTAACAATCATTCACCTATAGAAAACAATATTGTTTTAAGATGAATAAAGTTTTACTATGATGTAACAGTGAAACGTTAGTCATAAGCAACTTAAATAATTGGGGCGTATACGTATAGGCAAGTTATCATGCTACATCAACCCAGCGAGAAGAAATTATCAAGACAAATTCCAGTGTAGTAGAAACAGTGACAGTACCAGTAGTAGTAAAAAAATATTAAGGATATACGATATGATTTGAGGAAAAAAAGAATGAGTTCGTGGAATAAAAATGTACAGAGGAAAATCCGTATGTGATAGTGGAGTTTATAGTGTTTTCGATAACCTACTTTTAAAGATGTAACTTTCAGGATCGGAGATTCAATTTTACTCACATATCATCTGGTAAGTTTCACAATTTAGACTAGAAGTATTAGTTTTTGGGTGATTATTGTCGAATTTTCTAAGAATGTATGATTTTCCAATAGAAATTTAAGTAATTGTGCAAGTTTCACAAGTTTTAACTTTTTATTTAGACTAGAAAATTTTAATTTTCAACTACATACAAATGTTAACGACCAGGTCTTAGATAGCCATAATTTCATTCTTTCTGTTTTATTAACTTGTCACGTACTTTATAAGTTACTTTTATACTATTTTCTCTACTTTGATTTTATTATTTACGTATAATTTAATCGTATAAACTCTTTTAATGACATTTTATAACCTTTACTAAATATTTTTCATGGTTGAAATCATGGAAGGAAACGAGAGTTCTGGATTCCACTGCTAACCACGATCTATCTCTGCTTTAAACTCAATCAATTGGTTGAACATAATTTATAAAACAACTTCTATAATCCCTATTACTTCTAAACACAAAATATGTAATTCAACATAGAGTATTTTATTATTTTATTTAAACGCATAAATATTGGTACAAAGGGGCACCGAATATTTATGCACCACACAAATCTCATTTGATTTGTGTGAGGGCTGTGACACTTCTCAGGTGCCGAAACCAAGGCAGGTGGTTTCCTTAGGGGCCACACTCGCAGCCCTTGACCTAAAGGTCTGATTCACAAGACAGTGGAGCATTGTGAGGTAGCCGATGACCAACGATTGATTCATACGTCATTTGTTCCTTCAGGATCCCGGAGCCTATGTGCACCATTGGTTTGGAATCAGGGTTTTCCAACTCCACTAGGTGAAATTTCCGTGTCCACCGACCCGGTTAAAGCGCCGGACATTCGCCTTTCGTTCACTCAACTTAGTAAACAACACCCGTAGTAAGAGGATGCAGTGAGTAGGACTTCCCTGGCAGAGGCTGTACACACGTGGCCATATGAGAGCATTTCGAGAGGGAGAGCGGACTCTCCCCACTCTTGGCCGTACCAGGGCATTTGGGGGCAAAATATGTTTCAATATTTACTAATAATCGTTAAACTACAACGGTACACTAATATCTAGAAGAAAACAACAACTTATTTTTAACGAAATCCAACGTTTTGATTGTTTCATAACATTTCACTTCAAAAAACAGTCTTTATAAACAATTCAGTAGTTTTATCAAAATAACCATTATTCATCAAAGTGTTCATTTTTATAAAGTTTTTTTCTATTACAAACACTGACATATATATTTTTTATTAC
>NW_017386060.1:220461-276332 GCF_000237925.1 Schistosoma mansoni
TACTCAATAATTATTTCCCCTTATATGTTGTTTTCCGTTCATTTCTTTCTTTCTTTCATTGAATAATTAAGTAATTCATCAAGTTAATTTAATTAATACTAACTCCCTTGATTTGATATTAATCAATAACTCGATAATAAATGGCAGACTTATGCATCTTTTATTTCTTTTTTTGTCTTAATTATTTTATTATCTCACCTTAAATAACCAAGTGCATTCAAGGTCAGTGTTAATGATCATTTTTATAAAGTAGAATTTTATCAGATGGTAGAGAAGATTTGTAGCTCAGATGGATGATTTTGATGTAGTTTTGTTCTCTGAGCTGGATGGTTTGGTCGTGTTAAATAAAATCACTGAAATTTAGACTATTGGTGTATTTTTTATAATGAGTAATCTTATGTATGGAAACTCGAACTGATGTACGCACGTACGAAGTTCTACGTTGTGACTGACTGACTGGATGTATTGCTATTTTATTATCAATATTTCCATTCATTTAACATCTAGTTATTCTGAACATTGAAAATTTCAATAATCTGGGGTTTTATTTGCTTACTTAATCAATTAATACATTAATTAAATGAATATAATATCCACTTGACAATCATGTATTTAGATAACAATAAACTAATATATGAAATAGAGATTAAAACTTTGATCGTGTAAAGTAGGTTTCATTCTGGTGCTTCCTTGTACCAATATCTATGTGTTTAAATAAATAAATAAGGTTTCATTCTATGTCAACAATTTTTTTTATTTGGACAGTCAAGTATTTTTTTAAAAAAACTCTTAAAGCTTAGTATACAAGTGTATAACCTGTCTACTGAGTAATTGTATCAATCATTTTATATTATTGGTTTGTTAAATCTAAATTGCTGTTATCGTTCATATGTCTTATTATTTTACATAAACCTTTATTACATCATTATACATCTCTGAAAACGGTTAATGATTTAAATATTTGTATTTGTCTTTCAAAGATAACTGTTTACTTTTATTATTGTTGTTGTTGCTCTTATTGCTTTCCTGTTTGTACTGAAGATGTCAGATAATTTTTTGTTCGTTCTCAAATCAACATTTTCGTGAAAATGAAAGAATCCTCGTTCGTTTTTTTTCCAAGAATTTTTTTAATGATACCTGTATGTTTGTAATAGGTATTATAACTCTGTTGAAGTATTTATTGTGTTATATTCTTTCTTATTAGTTATCCCTTTGTGATTATTTATTTTAATGTTTCCTTCATTTATTAAATTGTTTGCATTTATTTTCTAGCTGGCTCTCGGTAATGTCATATCTGCTTTAGGTGACAAAACAAAACGAGGCTGTCATGTGCCTTATCGTGACTCTAAATTAACTCGTTTGCTTCAAGATTCTTTGGGTGGAAATTCTCGCACAATTATGATCGCCTGTATTAGCCCATCTGATTGTGATTTTTTAGAAACGTTGAATACCCTTAAATATGCAAATCGCGCACGTAATATACGTAATCGTGTCACTATGAACCAGGATAAAACAAGTAAGCAGTTGGCGACATTACGCGCTCAGTTGGCTGCTTTAGAGGAAGAATTAAATGAATACAGACAAGTGAGTTTGGTTGTTTGAATTATGGGCGTTTCTTCATATTTTTGTGCATGTGCCTATATTTTCAATGAAATCCTAAGATATCTTGTATGCATTGCATTCATACGACGCTTAAATTACTTTATCCTAAAATAAAGAAATTGATCGATTTTGAATTTACCATCTCATATAGTCATCCATTTAAAGTTAGTCAACATATTGTCCCCATCAATTGCTTCACAGCATTAATAAATGATTTATTATATTTGAAGATTTTCATAATATCTTTATTCACTAGGTATTCATCCTTTTTCTGCAGTTTCCTTTCAGACAGGCAACGTCTATCAGTTATATCGTTGCCTTCTACTAGACTGTTATTATGAAGAGAATTATATGGAGCAGCATCGTAGGTGCTTACCTGAGGTTTTAGTCTTCCTATTATAAGAATTCTCACCTTACCTGTCACAGTATAAATATCAAGACGAAAACAATTCAAAATATCAAATTCCTTAGTAATTTCAGTTTTGGAAACTGAGTGTGCTTGTAAAAATGATATTCCACTTAGGAATAGATATCGGTATATAGTCGTGGAGGTTGTTGAGTCTTATTAAAATTGTGAATCGTTCAATGTTAGACTACTATTAAAGAACTGAAAGCACTAGACAGTCCTTTCATCCTAGTATGGTACTTCTTAGAAGTGCACATCCACTACCCCACACGCCGGGATCAAACCCAAAACCTTGAATCTCGCTCACAAACGTTTAAACTCTGTACCACCGAACCAGGATTCAACTGTGCTAAGGCCTAACTTCAATCAATCCACGATAATATAATACAATATGGAGTAAACAACCTATCAATTTACTCATTGGACTACGAAATATGCCTGGTTGTGTGAAATAGCTTGCATTCCTTATCGTGTTTATTATTCGTATCCATGAGTAACTTTGTATCTTCTAAACATTTTACTCGAATTATGTTTTTAGTAATTTTTTTCGAAGCAAGATACTTCTAAAGTAGCTCATTTTTTATTCGCAAACTGGTTAGCTCCACATTGGTTGTTTTTTCTTTGTATTTTCACAATTAAACTTTTACTTTTCTACGTATTTTTGGTGTTTATCTGGCCTAGTTTTTGATCATTCTAAACTCCAAATTCTCTGTTGTTTATCGTTTAAGGGCAGACGACTTGCAGTAACAAACAATTCTGGAAATTCAAGTGATTTATCACAAGAAATCAACATGCTACAATCTGAAAATGACAAACTTCGTCTTCGCGTTAAAGCATTGGCTGTTACTGTAGATGCTTTAAAAGTAGGTTGGAATGCTGTATTATTTTCAAAACAAATAATTCACGTGGCTACTAGATACATTGTACTTACAGCCACTGAGTCATCCGTTTTGATTCCATCCCTTCTCGATATTAGCCATAAAGCATTAACGACTTGCATATGGATTTTGGTCTGGTGTCTGGAAAAATATACCCAATCATTAAGCCATAAGACAGCATAAGAATCCGTACTCTATTTTTAAGGTGTAATGATGAGCACTGTCTGTCCAGATTCTACGTTGAATTTTACAACTTCGGTCGCATGAAAATTTTTCTTAAGGGTGTAGCCACTATTAATTTGAAATGCTAGGCAAATTTAAACCGGTTCTAAATGGAGTATTGAAATGTTTCATATGCTGACATCCTTATCCTTTTAGAGACACACTAATTAATGATAGATTGTACCTTCTTGTTTAGTGTTTTCTGGATACTTTTCAGGTCTTTTCACCTATACTCATCAATGACTAGTTTAATAAGCAGTATGAGTAATGTTTCATCATGAAATCTTTCTAGCTAATCAATTCCTTTCCTCATAATTTTAACGAGATTCTTTCCATCCCTAAAATTAATGTTAAAGTTTGTTTTATATTCTATTGGTACTCCAAAATTACTGTTTCCCAGTAGTCATTGGATTTGGCTTTTGAATTTTATCATATATTAATATCAAGTATTTATGTTGAATATTTCCATGTATCCCTAGCAATCTCTAGTTTCTAATCATTTCTTCAGTGATCAATCAGTCTTTTATTAAAAATGATGTATGTCACAAGTCCCGAATTCCATTATTCCCTTGCAGACTATTTTATGATTATAATTTCCTGTAACTGTAAGTCAATTATAAGATATCGTACACGTTTAAAACCATACATTCAGATGGTCTACATACGCAACACATTCTTCCGTTCTCATTATTATCGTATATTGAATGAACTGTTAAATCATATCGTTTTCAATAATTTGTGTTGTCAATCCTACAGATTGTGAAGAGTGATTGTTTTAAAACTCTACTCAGTTATTTTAATATCAACATAGTTATGTAACTAAATTTATGATAAAAAAATATTTTGAATTGCAGAAAATTTCTAATTACAGTTTTTATGAAATGGCGAAACTAATTACCCTTTAATTTGGCATAAAAAATGTGTAAGGAATTTTCCGTACTTAATTTTTATCATGTTATCTCTTAAAAAAGTATTAATGCTCACAGAATAATCGTTCAAATGCTACACAATCAAAAATGCCTTTAAGAAATCTACCATTTATCGACTGAAGATCGTTGAAACAGAATGAGATTTGTAGTTGCACCTGAGTAAATTCAAGACTAAAATTGATGTAAGACATTGTGTAAGCCAAATAAACAGAAGATTGAAGATAATATAAAATAAATTTGTTGATTGTTAGATAGTTATGTTTTTTTCATAAGTTAAGAGGATTAGAACATAAGCTGAGTAAATTACAACTTCCGTTTTGATGAGTGATTATAGTTTAATTTATGAGAAACTTATTCTTACCATGATTTAACCACAAGTTTAGTATTTGTAATCATAGTTCATACACAATTTTTCTTGTTTCAACCCCACATGCAACTTTACTACTTTTTACTTCTTTTCTCAAGGTAGATTTTTAAACGGATAGGTAATTTTCACAGTCACGAACTGATCTTAGTTAGACCACCATTAAAAACCCTGAAACACCGGACGGCCGTTTCATCCTAATATGGGACTCAGCAGTGCGAATCCACGACCCCGCATCCAGAAATCAAATCCACGACCGTCGGTCTCACGTGCGAATGCTTATTCTCTTAATCTTGCTCAGTGTCTTACTTTTTCCTTAACATTTCATCTAAATTATGCTATTAAGAATTAGGTCACAACACACCGATATGGTTTTAGACTAAGTTTTATTGTTGCCATATCTTAGTGCCAAACTCTTGATCTCTAGAGCATTAAAGCGACATCCAACCATGTTAATGCCTAATTTCGATCGATTCACGATATTGTGCAAACCTCATCTATTATCTGTGGTGGATAACTGTCTAACTTTTATTTTTTCTAGGTGCGAAATGCACAACTGCTTGCCGATCAAGAGACATGTTCTTGGGCAACATTGAAATTTCGGTTATCTGGAGCAACACATACTAATGAATCTAATGAACAAACAAACAAAGTAGAATCTGATAGGTCATCATCACTTGGTCTCATCTCTGCTGATGCAGAAGATTTTCGTCATCTTGTTGAAAAGTATACCGTTGAAGTGGAAGAACTACGGTATGTTTTCAGAAGATTTATCTGTTTGCTGGGATTGTGACTGTTGGTCCAAAAAATTTCACTCTGACCTTGTAATTTCAGATGAATAAGTGCACTAGCCTTGTTTGTTCATGTGTATTTAGACGACTTGGATAGCTTTTCATTCGCCCTATGGTTCAAAGTCGATCCTGCTAAAAAGTCTTGTCATTTCCTTATGCCTTTTCAAATGTGACGCTTGAAAGTCGTAGTCTTGCTTTTTCTGTAACATTTTATCTACATTATGCCACCAAAAGATAAGGCACAAAACATCTGCATAGTTTTAAATTAAGTTTTATTGTTGCCATATCCTAGTCCCAAAGCTTTATCCCTGACGCTTTGTCGTCTGTCCACCGAAATCTTCAGTTTATAAGCTAAGGTTTTCAGTTTACTTTCAAACAACTTGTTTGTTATTTCCATTCCATTTTTAAATATTTCTATCATGGAACTGTTGTATCCCCTGGCGAATTATGAATCATAAATCTGATGTCCATTTATGGACAAATGTAATACGCCTATTCCTATTGGATTGTTGTTAAATGAGTAACCTAAATCTGATGTCTATTTATGGACAAATATAATATGCCTATTCCTATTGGATAGTTGTCAAATAAGTGACCTAATCGTTTCTGTGTTCCTCTTATCATAACCTTTATTTTGACCTTGGAACTATTATTATTGATTACTTTCCCCCTAGCTACAGCCACATTGGCCAATTACTGTACAAATGTTATTTTTCTATTTTTGATATGTGTGGTCTGTTTGGTTAGTATATATAACCCAGTATGCTTGTAAATAATGATTCATATTGCTGAGGCTGTTATTTGTGTTCTGGACTTAACGGCTGGGCTAGGCAGATAGGAAGGACCGAATAGCACCCAAGACTGCTCGTACGTATTTCCTGTATCATTGGACATATATACATATATATTAAGAGGGCAAATTGATACGTTATAACAGGAACCATATTCATTTCTACTCTCTACCCCTTGAGGGCTACCCACTAATGTTCCACAAGATATTTTTGGACTTTTTTATTTGATGAAATTGACCTAAATTTGTGTAAGGTTAGTAGTTGTTCGGATTAGAATTTCATTTTGCACGGCCCATTCCAAACGTATAGATTTCTTATAATGATCAATAGTCTGTTTGTAATTTTTAAGGTGATTAGAAAATTGGATTTCTGGTGTTTCACGACTTTTTGTAAGTTGGTTCTCCATCGAGCAAATAAATAATCGTGGAAGAATTAATTGACACCAGAATGCGAAATGTTAGAAATTCAATTTCCTACTCATTGGGATTTTACATATATGTTATTATTTTATTATTATAAGCAGTTCACCAAATGCTCATTTTGCTTATAGCGATTTCTTGCATTGTAAATATTTTCAGCTCGTAGTGGTTCCTATTAATTTAACTAATTTATCTTCCTAAAAGCATAACTTAGTAAAACCAGTTAATTTTTATGAAATTTTCTGTTATTTTCTTATTGCTTCAACTATTTGTATTAGTTTACATCTTGACATACTTTATATTACTTTTCAGCACTAAATTGGCGGAAGCTGAGGCGCTAGTCGAATTCAGTCAACGACCGTACACTCATGCTTCACCAGCTCAAATTAGTCGTTTATCAGAACGTCGATTTGGCTCAAAAATCGATTCAGTTTTTACACCGAATCGTGTTGCCTTCTCAAACAGTGAATTCCCAGACCTTGATTCTAGCATGTTAGCTGCTGCCGAAGCGGGATTATCTGCAGTAAATACTTACTTCAGTAATGAAGTACAAGTGGATGGTAACACCGTTGAACCTAGTTATTCTCACAGACAGCGCAAACGGCGACACAGAAAGAGGCATATAATCAATACACAGAGTGAAGAACGTAAACCTCTTAAGTCAAAACGTAAGTACTTCTGTTATTTTTTTTCTAGTATAACTTTAACCTATTCTCGTTTTACTTCGGAATAAACAAATCACACTGTTTTAGTGTATTGACGTGATTCAAGGCATCTGACTTCCAAACACTAGATTTTAATGCTTCTCCAGTTTGAGCAACTGCGTCATATTGTTCTCCATTTTACAATTAATTTGAATCTTCAAATAAAAGTCGAACTTCGCCATTTATTAACAATAAATATACTATTTTCGATGTCCCGATGAGCAGAAAATTCTATTTCTGACATTTCGTGACGTAATTTAAGCCAATTCTTCATACATCAAGTCATCAAACGTCAGAAATACAATTTTCTACTCTGTAGTAGAATAACATAAATAGTATACTTATCATTAAATTATTACCCAATGCTCAGTCTATTTGAAACCACCAAGTTCAACCTTAAAGTAGATACCTAAAAATTCACCATCTGTTACTAAAACACTAATTTCAAGCGTCAGTTCACATCTGGATTATCATACAATTCTGTCCTATAAATTATTACACAGTTATTGTTGTATATTTTTTCTAAATACAACTGCCTCATTCATAATTTTAAAATCGTTTGGCTTTATTACATTCTCTTGCTATTTAAGACCAAAGTTTTCCATATTAGTCTGCTAATTGCCTATGAAAATACGATGTCTAGTTGTTTATCTAATAACTTATATTTACTTTATGTAATATTATCTTACTATGTTTGTAGTCAATAATGTTGATGTGCATTCTGATGTGGAACATCCCAAAAGCGTTGATTCTCAGAAAAGAAGACTGCATGAATTTTTATCCAATGACTTAGATGGAGGCGTAACTTGTGATGATGATGAGGATCGTGAAAATAAAATGACTGAAACATTGATTGGTGTATCTGTTGAGGTAGGTATTGTAATTGCAATTAAATAGTAAATTGTAATCAAGACTTTATGTCAATACTAACGACTATTATTCATATATATAAATTATATAAAAATTAAACGTTTGAAATATTTTCTTGACCTAGTATGAATCTTATCAGAATAGATAATTACAAAGTTTTACTGATTTTCCGTGTCGGAAAAGTTTACTTGTAACCACATCCTTTTAAAAAAAATTTTCAATCCTGTAATGCTTATTTTGGCATCAATTTTTATCCCATAACATATATCATATCAAAATATTACTTCACATTATTCTGGGTCCCGTAGGTAGATATAGTTTTCATAAATGAGCCTTTACTGTAGTTATGGTCTACTATCAAAGATCGTAACTTATATATATGGCTTAAAGTAGGTTCCAGTAATCCATTTGTATTAATTCTTCATTTTTCTATAGCTCTTCAGCTTAATGTCATACAATAGTTATTATTATTTCTGGTTTTTCGCTTTTGAACCATCTTATTGTAGATTTTTTAGTAGAATATATATTTATAATTTAATTCTTCAATTAATGTTTCTCTGTATTTTTTCAATATTTAATACTTAATATTTGTATAGGAAATTGTCTTTATGATCAAACCAGGATACTTACTGTTACATTATTTTAATTTCCATCAGCATACTGTTATATTAAACTTTGATGTTACTTAATCCTCAATCTTAATTAATAATGATACGTTATTTATTTTAGTTGGTCTACTCATCACACAACAACCAACCTATCACCCTAACACTAGCGTTTTCTTTCGCAGTATCTCATGGGTGTTGTACATAAAGGGTGATGTTCTGTTATGATTCAAGAATAGTCAAGCCAAGGATGGATTTTCTAGATATTGATATTTTTAAAGGATCACAATTCGTCTACATTTAGGTCGTATCAAACTAATTCCTTGCCCTAGCTCAAGATCTCATTATAATTTTTAAGTTTGTTTACTTCCCGTTCAATTAATTTTAAAAAAATTTCTTATATTTTCAGATTGAAAGTGGTGATATGGGCGATGAAACACTCTTAGGCAATGTGAGTATATCCAGTAATGACTCAAGGGATAAACAACGTGATAAAATGGATGATGCTTCAGAATTCACCGATTCATGTTCAGACACTGATTTAGATGGTAAATTATTTCAAGTAAATTTCATCCTAGAAATAATATATGTATATAGTAATGGTACTATTATATTTCCTATGGTTTCTGTTGTAGGTTCTTAATCCAGTTTAATTTAAATACTTTATCTAATCATTCTGAACTCGTTTGTGTAAAAAATTGACTACTGTTTTCTGTTGTCGCTTTGTTATTATGATAATTCAACATGATGAAAAGTCTGTCTAGATGTCATCATGTAAATCCTATTCACATGGTTGTGTTAGACGTTTATACTCTAAAAGCACTAGATGATGGGTTCTAACATTGATAGTTAAAAAATTTAAAGTTATTATATGCTATCACAATATACACAACAATTTTAAATGCCATCACTATTCATTTATTTTTTATGTCATAGATACGAATGATGAAAATGATATTTTAACAAACATGGATACCCAGACAAGTAATAAACCTCCATGTGGATTAAAGGAAGCTCGATTACACCAGAGTTTAGCTCACGTATCATCAGAAATCGATTCTAAGCAAAGACTAATTGCCGAGTTACAATCTAAAGCTGCCGAACTTGATCATCTGAAAAATCATTATGAACGACAAATGACCAGTCTCCAATGGCGTATTAAAGAAACAGAACATGAAAGAGATTCGGTAATTGCTAATTTAAGCCAAATCGAACATACTGGTGAAGAACGTTTAAAGCGTACTCGAGAAGAGTTCGAGAAAAAGCTTTCTGCATTACAAGTAAGTTCATATTCTAAGTGTATTTATAACATTTTTATGTGTAATTTTATCATTCATAGTTGGGAAATAAAGTACAATATAGTTAATGTCCTAATCAAATGCATTATTTTGACTATTTTTTTAAAAAAAATATCTAGGAGGAAGTTTCACAACTCCATCTAGCTCGTCAGGAACAAATCCGACTAGAACGACAACAATCTAAGAAAAATGACGAATTACGTCAACTAAGACAAGAACTGGAACAATTACGTCGGTACAAAATTGAGTTAACAAGACGTTTAAGAGAGGAAACACAACGTACTCGTCATTTAGAGGCCTTGTCAGCTAAACGCGTTATGGAACTGAAAAAAGCCAAATCACAGGCCGATAATCAGATTAGATCATTGGAAGCAGCACATTCAGCTAAAGATCGTGCATTGCAACAGAAACAAGCTGAGGTAATAATTTACGATAATCTTTTTATAATATCAAGTTTTTTAGAAATTCTCTGGTAATCTATATTTAGCTTAACTCACTTCCACCTTTTCTCTTAATGAAATATTTGGATTATTATAGACTGATTTTACTTTATAAAATGTGATTGGTCAATCATGCATCCATTTAAAACTATGAACTGATTTATCGTGAAATATATCATACCGCTCATGTATTAGGATATTTGAACTTCAGGTGTCCTGTAGAGATTATTTTTTAGATGGTGCTGTGTTGAAGTTAAGTTGTAAAACAAATGACTCACTAATGACCGAAAAGCATATTGATTCAAATTGTTACAGAAAAATCCTGTCGCATCAATCTTGAGATATGTCTGTTAATCTGATATGTGTTTGTGATCTCACATTCGGATTTTTGTCGACAGATGTAATAAATTATGTAACAACTTATAAAGAATGATTGATAAGCTTACTTTAACGTTTGAAATAGTTTAATTAACATATTTCCTGTAGAATGTGATTCACTGACTCTTCAATACCACCTGCCAGCCAACACAAGTGTTTTATAGATTTTTCACTCCAAATTAAGAGTATTTAATGTATATGCCGTTTTTTATTTCCTCTAAGATGAATGCATATACTTCTAAAACTGGATTCCTAGCCATTTACTTCTATCTAGAGCTGGTTTCTCAAAGGCTTATGTCTTATTGTAGCGATCGAGAACTCAATTGGGGACAACCGATTGCATTTAAATACAAAGTTACAGAATCTCTTGGTAAAATATGGGAACCACACACTGAATACTTCATTTGCAAATTTCCATCATTGACACTTCACATTCTGTGTGATTCTTCCAATGCACGATTCCTTTCTATTTTTCCATCTATTCTCCTCAACTCGATCTTCTTAGCTTTTGCTAACAGATTTTCCACTTCCATTTTCTGTCACATGCTACTTATGTCGACAGTAGCGCACGCCACATCATGATAATCAACTTTAAATAAATATATCACGAAGTGTTAATACTCTTATTAGTGGTTGTGAAGTTTTATCATATAATGACTCAGCCTAAAAAATTTCTGCAATTTTATTTAATCCGGATACTGTAATCTTGAACAGTCTATTTCCACTTGTATATTTATTGTTTATCGATAACTAGATTGAAAATTGGTTCACTATGTTCTCTTAGCTATTCGGTTAAATCTTCATAAAATTGATGTTTTTATCTTACAGGCAAAAAATTCAAGAGATATTCTATAGTTTTTATCCCGTTCAAAATTAATTATTTTGTTTTGATCTTCTTTCAAACCATGCTTTTTCATTCTCCAGACTATTCCTGTTTCATTCCAATCCTTTTTTTTACTAATAATAGGATCAATATTTCAGCTAGATAGATCACAACAATCTGATATGTAACGCAAATGTATATGAATTTAAGTTGCCATATTTCTCATCGATCTAGTAAGGGGAAATTAACAAAAAAGGTGGTTGATAATAATGTGAAAAATAGGAATGGGGGAATTTATTCTGCTACTACTGATACTGTTACTACTTCTACCACTCTACGTTTTGATAATTTCATCCAGATTTGCTGCTCTGGTGTGATAACTTAAACAGAATTGCGGCATATATTTGCCAAGTTCTAGGTTGCTTACACTTGACTGATTGATGACTGGCTGTCTGGTAATACAACTAGTTTGGTACAGTGATGCAATTGAGTTTTTGGAATAGTCAAGGGTAGTTATCACATCCAAACAGTTACCACAGTCGAACATGTTTATCCGTTTACATAAAATGTGGAAAAATTTGTTAAGTAAATTAATATTCTTGTTACTTAGTTTGCTTTCCAGTTGGTAATCCTCGATTCAGATTCTTCATAAACATAAATTTATTTATTTAAACTCTTTAGTTGGATCTCCTCAAACGTAAGAATATTGAACAACAGAGACAATTGTCCTCTTCATTTACTAATCGCATGACTCAAAGTGTAATAGGAATAACTGGATCAGGTTGGAGTTCACTACGCAAACCGGCTCGTCGAACTTCAATAACTGGTTCATCATTCAGTCGAAGTCGTTTATTGGGATCTGCAAAAGCTAAATGGGCTGTAGTATCGCAAGAATTGGACGCTGATGTTGAACGTCTTCAAAAGTCAGCACGTTTAGAACATGATCTTCAAACTTGGATTCGTGAACGTGAATGCTTAGGGCGAAGGTTAAAACGTTTACAACTTCGCAGAGCTCGCTATGAAGAAAATGCAAACAATGATTCTGAAGAAGTTGAGAATCCAAGTAAACTAGCTGAATTTGATGAACAAGTGAGTTTTTATTAATTTTTATTCCATTGTTTTGTCATATGTCATTTTGTGAGGATGGTCCACAGGTGAAGTCGAGGAGGCTCTAGGAAGCCCAGGAAGAGCCGCAGACATTTCAGCCAATCACGGCTAGGGGAATGTTCTAGAAATGCCAACGTGGAGCTTCTCCATTGGATGGATTAGTTTGATACCTATGTGCTTATTGGTTGACCTAAATGATAATTTACTTTCAGCCAAAAACTATAAATACAGGAGATTTCTGAGCTATATTTTGACACTGTTTGGGGCAATAAACTTCCTGCTTACCAGTCTTTGTCTTCTCTTTTTTGCGACGTTTTGCGGGTTCTATCGTTCAAGTAGTCAAGTAGTTCGCGGCATATTAAAAATCAAGGTTCGAGATATAACAACTGGCGACGGGTTAATTTATCAAGATGTCTATTACCTTTGACCAATTTGAAGCTTTTCTAGAGCGCCATGAAAAACGGCTTGAACAATTCCAGATGCGCATACTCGAAACACTAACCCAGCAGATGAACCTCAATAAGAATGTACTTACAGATGTTTCTGCCAAATCGCATGCTGATTGTATCATTGATTCCATTCACGAATTTCATTTTGATGGTTTGGCTGGGGTAACATTCGAATCTTGGTACAAGAAATATGAAGATGTATTTAATGTTGACCTAGAAACTTTTGATGATGCCGCCAAGGTCAGGGTGCTACTACGAAAGCTGGGTACCATTGAACATGAACGATATACTAATTACATTCTGCCCAAGAACCCAAGAGACATCTCATTCGAAGAAACAATTAAAATTTTGTCGCAAATTTTTGGTGAACAGTCTTCCCTGTTCAATATTCGCTATCAGTGCTTGAAAATAGTAAAAGCCGGCAATGATGACTGGGTGCAACATGCTAGCATAATAAATCGTGAATGTGAGCGCTTTAAACTATCAGCAATGACAGAAGACCAATTCAAATGTCTTGTTTTCGTATGCACCTTACAATCTTCAGAAGACGTCGACATTAGAACCAGAATTCTAAGCAAAATTGAACAGTGTCCAAATATCACCCTTCAAGAGGTGACCACTGAATGTCAGCATCTGTTGAACTTGAAGCATGACACTTCAATGGTAGAAAATAATGGTCGACTACCTTATGTACAGGCAGTAAGTGGGAAGCAAAAGCAGAACACAACCATTAAGAAGCCTCCATCCGCATGTTGGTTTTGCGGAGAGCTGCATTACAAAAGGTTCTGCCCATACAAAAACTACCGGTGCACTAGATGTCAGCTCAAAGGACATAAAGAAACATGTTGTAAGAAGAAGATGCACCGTCGTTCATCAAGTGTTCATTTCCGAAGAAGTAAAAACTGTTCATCAACCAATAGAATAATGGTAGCACGTACCAGAACAGAACATAATCGAAGAAAGTATGCAACCTTGAATGTTAATAAACGCCGTACTCGACTTCAGCTTGATACAGCTTCTGATATTACTTTAATAAGCCCAGAAACTTGGAAGATTGGGCGACCAACAGTGCATCGGTAAGTTAAATATTGTAGGAGAAATACCTTGCATTGTGTCTAAAGGTGCGGTTACGACAAATGCAACCATTTACATTACGAAGAACCCGGGACTAGACTTATTGGGACTAGATCTAATAGAAACACTTAAGCTAGCAGATCATTCTATTAATAGCATCTGCAGACGAGTGACTACTGACAACTCCTCAAGGTGTAACCAGAAAAGTACCGTGCTGCAAAGACATCACAACGTTTTTAAAGAAGAATTGGGAGAATGTACGAAGGCCAAAGCCTTGTTAATCCTCAAACCTGGTGCTACTCCCGTTTTTCGACCCAAAAGACCTGTGCCCTACGCAGCGCTACCGATTGTTGAACAAGAATTAGAACGACTGCAAAAAAGTGGAATTATAGAACCAGTGAACTTTTCTGATTGGGCAGCTTCAATAGTAATTGTTAAAAAGCCTAATGGAAGTATTCGATTATGTGCAGACTACTCCACTGGATTAAATGACGCACTTGAAGCTCATCAGTACCCCTTACCATTACCAGAAGACTTATTTGCGAAACTTAACGGGGGTAAGTATTTTGCAAAACTAGACCTATCAGAAGCATATTTACAGATTCCAGTAGCGGAAGAGTGCAAACATTACTTGACAATAAACACTCATAAAGGGTTGTTTCGATATAATAGACTTCCGTTTGGAGTAAAGACTGCCCCTTCAATCTTTCAACAAGTTATGGATACTATGCTACAAGATATTTCTGGTACTGCGGCCTATCTTGACGACATGCTAATCATGGGTACAGACTATGCTGACCTGGAGAAGAAGGCAGATATGGTTCTCAGACGCATAGCAGATTTTGGGTTCAAATTACGTGCTGAAAAATGTGATTTCTACATGGAACAAGTCCACTATTTGGGATTCATAATTGATAAAAACGGAAGAAAACCTGATCCTGAAAACGTCGAGGCTATCAAGTCCATGCCTCCACCAACTGATGTGTCAACTTTACGCTCTTTCTTGGGAATGGTTAGTCATTATGGAGTTTTTCTTCCAGAACTGCATCGCCTTCGTGCTCCTCTTAATGGGTTGCTGAAAAAAGATACCAAATGGTTCTGGTCATCTGAGTGCCAAGAAGCTTTCGTAAAACTAAAACAGCTCCTGTCATCAAACCTTCTACTCACACACTATGATCCAGATCTCCCCATTATAGTCGCAGCAGATGCGTCCAACTACGGAATCGGCGCAGTAATCGCACATACCTACCCAGACGGGTCTGAGAAGGCAATCGCCAACGCTGCACGGTCGCTGACTATGACAGAAAGAAACTATAGTCAGATAGAAAAAGAGGCCCTCTCTATTATATTCGCAGTAAAGAAGTTCCACAAGATGCTATTTGGCAGACAATTTACCCTACTAACAGACCATAAACCGCTGCTGAAAATTTTTGGATCGAAAAAAGGTATACCTGTATATACAGCAAACCGTCTACAGAGATGGGCAACGACACTGCTGGGCTATGATTTCAAGATAAAGTACCAACCAACAACGGATTTTGGACAGGCAGATGCCCTTTCAAGACTAATTAGTTCCCGTACAAAACAAGAAGAGGAGGTGCTCGTGGCTGCCGTAGATGTTGAGGCCGAGGTTCACACAGTATTAACAGACGCAGTTTCCGGACTTCCAGTCACATTCGAAGCTATTAAAGGAGCTAGTGAGAAAGATAACGTGTTGAAGTTTGTTCGCCGCTGCATACTCAACAAGTGGCCTTCGTCTAGACTAAATGGAGAACTCTTGCAATTTTTCCGTCGACGAGACTCATTGACAATTGTAGATTCCTGCATCATGTTTGGCCACCGTATCGTTATCCCCAGAAATCTTCGAAACCAAGTCCTTAAGCAGTTCCACAGCGGACACCCGGGGATAAGTAAAATGAAGTCGTTAACTCGAAGCTACGCATACTGGCCATCAATGGACCATGATATAGAGCAAAAATGTCGCAGTTGTTCGTCCTGTTTAGAGGCCGCAAAGAACCCAAATAAAGCTGAACCGCAACCATGGCCAAAACCAGACGGTCCCTGGCAAAGAATACACGCTGATTTTGCCGGCCCAATACAAGGCAGAAATTACTTGGTTGTTGTCGACGCCTTCACGAAATGGCCAGAAGTATACGACATGCCGAAAATGACGTCAGAGAGTACTATAAGAAAATTGACAGGTTTGTTCGCTTGTTTTGGGGTTCCTGAGATCTTAGTGACTGACAACGGCACCCAGTTCATGTCATCTGTCTTTAAACGGTTTTGCATTGAAAATGGCATATCACATCTACAGTCTCCCCCGTACCATCCTCAGTCGAATGGCCAAGCAGAAAGATTCGTTTATACTATAAAACGAGCTCTAGTTAAAGGGGGAGGAGAGGCCATCCCAGAACAAGTAATCAGCAAGTTCCTTTTGTCTTACAGAGTTACCCCCAATCCGGCAGTACCCGAAGGTAAGTCACCAGCCGAGTGTATGTTCGGAAGGAAAATTCGAACAGTTTTTAGCAGTATGTTGCCACCTAGAAAGACAAGTAAACCCACGAATGGAAACCATATGGTCACTCGTAGCTTCAAGGTGGGTGAAAGGGTACTCGTTAAATCGTATCAAGGTGAAAAAAGGTGGGAACCAGGTATTATAGAACGTCGAATTGGAAGTGTATTGTATTTAATCCGAAGAAATGTCGGTACTTGTATAAGACACATCAATCAAATTCGAAGGGATGGCAGAACATTGATGCCACAAAGCCGGCTCCCATTTCATTTGCTCATGGATTCGTCTCCAAAAAGCACTCAGGCGCGCGAAGGTAGAAAAGATAAAAGACGCAAGAGCAAGGCGAGACAACCTTCGAGAGTAATGAGTCGCAAGAGAATCGCGGTAACTCAATTCCAGGTGGATCCGAGAAAAAGGACTTATACAACAGACTTTAAAGGGAGGAGGTGTGAGGATGGTCCACAGGTGAAGTCGAGGAGGCTCTAGGAAGCCCAGGAAGAGCCGCAGACATTTCAGCCAATCACGGCTAGGGGAATGTTCTAGAAATGCCAACGTGGAGCTTCTCCATTGGATGGATTAGTTTGATACCTATGTGCTTATTGGTTGACCTAAATGATAATTTACTTTCAGCCAAAAACTATAAATACAGGAGATTTCTGAGCTATATTTTGACACTGTTTGGGGCAATAAACTTCCTGCTTACCAGTCTTTGTCTTCTCTTTTTTGCGACGTTTTGCGGGTTCTATCGTTCAAGTAGTCAAGTAGTTCGCGGCATATTAAGAATCAAGGTTCGAGATATAACACATTTATTTGTCTTTTTTATCTCTATTGATCTATGTTGTTTACATATAAATGTAAATGTAAGTAATTTTTCTAATTTCTAACAGATAAGAAATGTTACAGCACAACTTGAATCTGTTCAAGACGCTATACAGGAATGTCAAGCTAGTATTATTGAATTTGAAAAGTGTGGTTCTAACTTATCAAAGACCACTGAAAATAAACCTACAAAATCAATTGTTTCACGACAAGATCTTTCTTCAAATAACAATCAGTCAAACAATATTCATGTATTATTCTCAAGCTGTACATTAACTGAAGCACGTTTTTTGCTTAGCAAACTTTTTGACACAGCTGTCTCTCGTGGCCTACTAGCCAGTCGGTTGCAACAGAATGAAAATCAACTACGAGCTAATATGTTGGTCAAAGAACAAGAACGAGAACAAGAACTAGAAATGATTAAGTTAGCAATTCAGCAGTCCGGAATACCATCAGATAATATTGAAGCAGTATTTTCTGGTAACGAGCGCTTAACTCGAAAGACAAATCCTTGCCCATATCATGGGACATCAAATATCACAGGCTGTGAATGCTGTGGTTGTGCTGTATTATCCGCACCAGTTTCCTCGGAAGATTCCTCAGACGGTATACAGAATGATGACAGCCAGTGGCAAGTGGATTCAGTTAATTTCACTAACATTTCTCACCATATGTCCCACTCAATGTATGCGAATATAGAATTGTCGAACGTATCAAAATGTGGTAAGTGTCAAACAATTTATTTCCCGCTGAGTTCATTGCTAGCCTATATTAATAACTGAATATGTATGCATCTGTATTCATTATTTTCCGGAAAACAGCACAGTTTTAAAGCATTTCATATTTTTATTAAATTTATTTTCCTAGAAATATATCTATATATTTTACTGACTCGGCCATCAAAGTCATCTTAATCAGTTATGAGTTTATGTCGTCCAATGCATATTGTATGACATTGAATTATACCATTTTGATCGGGGATTCATTGTGTAGCTTATGGTCAATATTAATTCTTGTCCAAGTAACGCATCCCAACCATGCCACTATATGAACGTGGGTGCAGTTGATGATGGAAACAAAAGGAGCAGAAAAAGCATTGACATTAGGTATATGAAACAACTAGATACTGTAATGTGAGATCAATTCCGAAAAATGATGGGATCGTGCTATATTCAGCGCGGACTATCGGAACAATGGATGGGGTTCCTCTAGCTGCTTTTCAATTGCCTACTGTTACCAAACAACGTCAATAAGAGATTGATGTGAGTCTTCCCAACACCTAACGACGTTGGAAAGACTCTAGCTAGTCTGAAGCGAGGAAAAGCTTGTGAGATCCCATTAATTAACTCCTGTGTTCTGTAAGGATGATGGTCCAGTACTAGCAGTTAGGTTGATTGATATAATAGCTAGAGTCTGGGATATCTGAATCTAAGCTCATCTGACTGGTTACGATCCATAGTCATCCTTGTTTGTAAGAGACGACAGGGATTCTCTTGTGATAAGCACAGAGGAATCAGTTTGATTAACTTGGTTTCTAAAATGTTAGTCTCGATGATCGTCCAACGCTTAACTAAGAGTAGTGAACGATAAGCTCGACATAACTAGGATAGTTTCCAAACTCAGCATGAATGTATCGGCCAAATATTCACTCTTCATCAGCTTCTAGAGCATAATTAACGATTCCCGATTATTCTTGTATTTCTTGAATCCAACATTCGATTGAAATTTTGTACCAGTATTTGTACCGAAGGAGTGCGTAGATCTTGTGAAGGCTCTTTACCCGAACTCTATTTATCAAGGTACAGCTTTTAAGAAACTGTCATCACAGTTGGTAACATCTATTTGTATTCATCAGGATCGCTCACTTTCTTAAGACTCTTTTTTCGTCTGACTTTTTAGACACTGGTATCCTTCCAGGAGATTCCTTTACCATTTTAAAATACACAAATGACATAATTTATTCGGTGAAGATTGACATTATGCAGTCTTCTGATCTCCTTGAACAATAGCGAACACATGTTCAGGGTGTTTCCCCAAATGAGGAATGTCACTTCAGGGTTGGTCTGTGTCGTTTATATTGGTCATAGAAAGTGAAGTTGTTAAGCGTGTTGATCACTTCAATTATCTCTGAAGTCTCATCAACTATGGTGGGATTTTAGACGTTTGCTTTTATATTTCCATAGTCCTCCATAATGGAAAGAGCTTGTATCTGCGCTCACTCTTGATAGTCAACAGTTAGAAGTAATCGAGAAGTTCGTGTATCTGGTTAGGTGCGTAAGTGCTAGATATGGAGTGAGTGATGAGATCGATTAACGTACAATCAAAGCCAGAACAGCTTATGACAATCTGAACCACCTTTGGCGCCTTCGTGATGTTAGTCTGTCTGTGAATGGTCGAATCCACAACGCTTCGGTGAGAGCGAATTTTCTGTATGCTTGTGAAACCTGACCTTTCCGATTTCAGGATGCCAAGGAACTCTCTTTGTTTGGACATCGTTGTCCGTCGGATTCATGACATTTATTGAAAACACCATGTTTGTAATGTAGGGATTCTGCAACGTGTGCTCGGGCACAGTGATGGTACATCAATCGGTTTCCAGTTGATGAGGTCATGAATCTTCATCGACTGAGATGGTTAGTTCACGTATTACGTATGCCTGAACACCGATTACCACAACGCTCTATGCTGACTAGTGTAGAGGATGGTTGGAAAAGAGTTAGGGGCGGCCAAACCAAAACGTGGCATCAGTGCTTGAAGTCACTAGCTTCTAGTCTGAGCCATGTTGGCAGATGCAGACTACCTGGTTGGGGTCCGCGTGACTATCGTAACCAATGGTTGGAGACTCTAGGTGACATGGCTCAGAATCGATCACAATGGCGTAGGTGTATACACTCTTTATCTTCCCTTAAACCTTGAGATTGAAATTGCTTCATAACGTTCTTCCTTCCTATACTATATCCTTATATACAACCTATCTTTTATATTCTACCACCACTAAATTAACTATTTCTATGAATCCAGTGTTCATCTTGTTGTGCTAATGAGGTATGGCAACTTGGACCGATGCATAAATGTGCCTGGTCTTACGTTGAGGCTGACTGACTGAATCGGTTGCCATCCTGGGACACTGACTGCGGTGGCTCGTACATGTACTACTAATATCTTGGGGAATTTGACGTCATCCATTACTTTCTGACTCTAGGACTAGTTGGAGGAAGTGGAGAGGTGGTTAGTGTATGACGTGGTGTCTTGGTATGGAAGAAAACTGTACAGGGCTAGCATCTATCGGTCTTTCAAGGCTCTCTGGTTAAAGCCCTAGATATAGTGCAACAGTGATTTGAGGCGTTATCAGATGTGGCTCAGAATAGAAGCCAATGGCAGTCCTGCTGTAACTTTCTTTTACTTTCTTCATATAAATGAGAGTAACTTCTTTAACCGAAAAAAATTCCTGTATGGTTATATTTTTCCTCAATGAACTACCTCTCTCATTACTACTCACTCACTGACTCTTCAATTTTCCTTCTTATTATGCTCACCTTTCTCTATTTTTTCACACTCATCTTTATTGTATGGCGCATACATATTTCGGTGCCTCTTTGTTCCAATATTTATGTTCAAACTAATAAAAGATAAATAGGTCTCGAAAGTCAATTGATTTCTCTCATAAACAAATTCAGCTAGTGTTTAATAGCACTCGTTTTCTTAGATCAAAAATTCAATTCGAATAATAAGTAATTAAAATTTCCAACAAGGTACTTCTGAATTTCCTTTTTTTAACATTTTCTTTAGTAAAAATCTTTGAATGTATCTTCATTCATTTTTCATTTTAGACTTTTTAAAAGTGTTGTATTTTATCCCAAAATATTGAAAGCATATATATGTATATATACACTTTAGCCTTGATTACTCTGTGTGGCTAATTCAATATACAGTGAGTTCCAAGTTAAAGTAATCACATGACTACTGAAATTTTTGTTTACTTAAAATTTATAAAACATTGTCTTCAATATTTTGGTTACCTTGGTTTCAGTTTCAAAGGCAACAGAGGGACCTGGTTCTAGTGGTAGTTACTGTGTCTCAGATAATAAGTAAGTTATTATTATTAGTATTATATTGTCTTTATAACTTTCTGCATTTCCAAAAAGAAAACTTTAGTATAAATTATATTCTAATCAATTTTCCTATTTCAATGTTTACAATTAATTGTCTTATTTTACCTAGTTATTTCTGTTTGATGTTAATGAGTATGAGGGTTTGGCATTATCTCCAGTTTATTGATTTCTTGTTTGTCTACACGATATTAAACTCCTCTATCGAGTCAGTCACACCCATGTTTAGTATTATTTTATAATAAAGAAAATGACCGTAACTCACTTGGAGAAACATTTATTTGTGTATGATGAACATACTTGTATTATTTAATAAAAAAGTAGGCAATATATCATATTCACCTTCAAATAATTTATTATTTATAATTATTATTTATTATAATTATTATTATTTATAATTATTTATAATTTATTATATAAAGGCATTTGTAGAACAGGCGTTAACCTCTAATTTGATGGCAGAGTACTTGATCTAAATCAATGAGTCATAACTAAATAATAGCAAGAAACAAAATTCAATGTACAGGGTAGTCGGTTATCACTCAGTCTTATCCTTTGAAGCAATACCAACCTAATACACACATCAGAGTTTTTCTGTTTATATTTTATTGAAAAAAAAGAAGTTACCGTTGAGCACCAAACATGTACCACGCTCGGTATGCAACTGGCAGAAACGTCATACTTGGTAAGAAAGATGCTAGTTTGGAGGGCTGTCGTTTGCAATCAAGTTATTAAGCTAACCAAGGTCATAAGCCACATGTTCCTGTAAATCTAACCATATATATATATATATATATATATATATATATAAGCTTTAAAAACCTTTGATCGATACTCATTGTTGGCACGGCTTTCTTCACAATGTTAGTTTTTTTGCCTTTCATAGCCAATGATGGTGACTAATTGACTACATTATGATTTATCTTTGTCTACGTTTAAGCAACAGACGAAGGACATTAAACAGTGAATCGGCAACACATGTATCCTTAGTTGATACTTGTCAAAATCTGCTATGTTTGAAGAGTTTACAAAATCACCTAAATTCTGCGAACGGAACGAAGGATCAGCAACACAACGACAATCAGTCAGCCAGCTACAATGCAAGACCAGGCACATTTATGCATCGGTCCAAGTTGCCATACCTCATTAGCACAACAAGATGAACACTGGATTCATAGAAATAGTTAATTTAGTGGTGGTAGAATATAAAAGATAGGTTGTATATAAGGATATAGTATAGAAAGGAAGAATACAATACAATCTAAACTATTCTGATACGTCCCAGCCCTGCTAACTAGGTGGAGAAGACCAGGTTCAGATTAGTGAAAGCTATATTCCACAAGCAGCCAGAAGCACGAAAAAACCAAGCACACAACCAAAGCGTACACAAAGGTCCTTAAAGAACGTCACAAAAGAGAGTATTAAAATAGTCAACGAACCAATGACATTTAGGGTCCTTCCAAGTGGGAAATACAGTCTGAAAGTAAAAATAAGACGTTTACCAAGTGAGTCCTGGGAACCTAGCATCCCCATCACCTCCACTTCTAGATAGTGTACAACCTTGGGGTCCATCTAAATCTTCATTGTTTATCTCCGTTGTCGAAGTAATCACCTTTTGAAACGTAGATCAATATGTTATTGTACTTCTTCTTGCGTTGGGACTGCGGGTAGATTGAAAGTAATCAACAGGATGTTGAGCGGAAGATTTCTTTCTGACTATGGGCGATCTGGTGGTAGCCGTTTCCATAATTGGTTTCGGTGTCGAGTCCACCTGTCTCTTCCCACCTCTACTTCGTATATGGTTTGGCCTAGCCCTCTGACCACATTTGCTTTAGTCTAGGAACCATGGTTTGGTTTGACTTGAGTAGAGCCCTCTTAAACGTATCCACAAACCTTTCTTCTTAGCCATCTGACTGTGGGTGGTAAGGGAGAGATAGAAAATGTTTTATGGCTATCCGTTGGCAGAATCTTTGAAACTGGGTGGAGGTGAACTGTAAATCGTTATCTGATACAATTACATCGGGTAATCAGTTGTGGGAGAACATCTCAGCCAAGAGCTGTATCGTTTTGGTCGTCACTAGTGCCATGGTAAGGAGAGTTTCTGGTCGTTTTGAAAACAAATCGACTACAACTAGATAAATAGTCCCACTGGTAGGGCCAGCAAAGTCGACATGTATCCTGGACCAGAGATATACACGAAACCATGAAAGTGGCGGCACTTTTGAGTTAAATCGCCACTTACTGACACTACATGCATTTCCCTACCAATTCCAGGATGTGCTGGTCCATGAGAGGCCAATATGCGTAGCTTCTAGGTGTGGAGTTCGTTCTTTTACATACCAGGATGACCGATATGGAACCGTTTCACAACCTTTCATCGTAGGGACTCTGGCACCACACCTACTCTCCAAACAACGGGTTACCTGATGTAATTGTATCAGATAACGATTCGCAGTTCACCTCCACCCAGTTTCAAGGATTCTGACAACGGATAGCCATAAAACATTTTCTATCTCCCCCTTACCACCCACAGTCAGATGGCCAAGAAGAAAGGCTTGTGGATACATTTATGAGGGCTCTACTCCAGTCGAAAGGGGAGGAGACGCCAGCTGAGACACTACAGAACTTCTTGTTCGTCTATCGAATGATACGCTACCAGGGCAGAAGTCCCTGGTAGAGATCGTAATAGGAAGAAGACTGAGGATGGTCTGTGCTTCTGGATGCTTGTGGAATATGCCTTTCCCTCATCTGGACCTGGTCTTCATCTAGTTAGCAGGGCTGCGACGCATCAGAATAGTTTAGCTTGTATTATCGTTGTGTCGCTGATCTTTCGTTCCGTTCACTGATTTTAGGTGATCTCGTAATCTCTTCAAATAAAGGGGACAAGAGGAAATATTATCAGCTGCAACGCAAAACTGAACATAAGAAATATAGTTCAAGAGGAATAAATAATGTCGAGTACTAGGAAATTATAGTAAATTCAAGATTTCTGAAGGATAAAATGTCGTAGCAACTAAACTACTGAAACCAATTTCAACTCATCAAGTACAGATCAGTGCACTCAGTATTCCGTGATACTACGCAGCTGCCAGATCAGAAGTAGATGGTGACCTAGTGATTGAAAGTAAACAGCGGTAACCACTAAATCAACCACTTACAAATCTACAGGACCGATTTCGGACCATTCCACTCAACATATCAAATCACAGTTAGTGATTACCTAAGGAATCCTAACTGAGAAGTCTGCATTTACTGATACTGCTCATGCCAACTTTCAATGACTCTGTGAACTAATATCATATATATTCAAAGTAATATTGACCTAATATTTTGGATTTTCATGGTACACTTGTAAATAGGTGCTGCCTATTTCAGTTTAATCGATGGTTTTTATAAACCAAGCCCATTAGATTATTATTATCAAGTGGAAAGTCCATGACGTTTTAATGAATTATTGACTTTTGTGCTAAGCTGTAAACCACACATAGTGTTTATAATCCTGTCTTACAATAAATACAGAAGTAGATAAATAATTATCTGTTTGGGAGACTATAGAAACTTTAATAAACTCTTACATTTCAATACCCAATCACCTTACTCGTAATTGAATTCAGTGTTTAAACCATTGCGTCATACTTTCCCCAAGCATTTTAGATATCAATTTTCATTCAATGAAAGATTGAATAACACGTTTGAAAACCAATATTTTTAAAGAATAAAATTTATATATTTTCCACTTTCGATTTTTGTGAAATGTACACTCATTGTGTTTAGATGAATTTACTTACTCTATGGATTAACTTTGTGCAATATCCAGTTCAATATATGTGACATTTCGTAAGTTTGCTTTAGCAAATTACTCAATGTAAATTGTATGGATATACTAATTCTTATTATCTTTCTTTTTCCTTCAGTGTCAACGGTAGTGGTTTTAGTCAGGGAATAATTAACAAAGTAAGTATATGTTAAGTATCATTAATGTTCTGGTATCTACGAAACTTCGGCGTAATTTATCATGTTATGAAGTTCCTTATATCTTTTTCATTGTCTACATTTTCTGTCTCATTGACGTTAAAACTGTAGAAAAACTCACGTTTGAAGTACTTATAATTTCCCTTTTCCGTTAAGGTGTTTACGTAAAACGTGTTTTTGTGCTTCATGTAAATTACAAGCTATTTCATTACAACTAAACTTTGAGGAGACTTTGGTTTGAATATATCGATTTACAATTTATTTTCATTTGATTTGTGAGAGTTGGATGCCTCGCACAATGAACTGAATATTTAGTTCCTGATTTCAGGCTTATGCAATTAATCGAACCAGGTGTATGAGAATTATTTGTTCTACAAAGGTTTAGAAATTCCTGTTGTTTTAAACTCTGTACTCAAATCACCAAGAAGAAAATATTTCTATCATTGAGCCGTGGTGTTTCTGTAAACCTTTTGTCTATTAAGATGTTTAAAAATAATTTACATTGGTAAAAACTAAGTGTTAACTGAAAACAATACATTTGAACAGCAACCTCTGTTCATTCCCATTGAAATAATATTTAAATTCCCAACAATTTTAGCTCATTAAAAGTAGAACAAATTCGAGTTGTATTACTTGAATTTTTAATTTAGTTTAGATGCGCGCGGATTGGTTTGTAGTAAGACACAAAATCTCCAGGTGGTCTAAAACATCGTTCAAACTTAATATCATATATAAAATCATATATATTGCATTAAAGTACTGAATTACAAATATTTAAATGAAACGTCTAGAACAAGTTTGTTCATATTTTATTACTCCAACTCAAGCAATAGCGGTTTTGTTAATCTGTAAAAGATTTTGGATGGTGGTTAGCAGTGAAATCCAGGATGTGTATTTCGTTTACTTGGGATTCCATAGCTGGATATACTTCCGTCCCAGAGTTGATATTTACCCTGGAACTCGAACCCGGTACCGTTCGCTTCAAACGCCATCGTGTTATCCAATTAACTAGTGAGTCCAGATAGCCACTAGCTTGTGCAATCGCGCGAAGCGTAATTCATTTTTGCACTCATTGTTTGAATCTTCCCCCAAATGCCCTGGTACGGCTGAGAGTGTGGAGAGTCCGCTCTCCCTCTCCAAATGCTCTCACATGGCCGCACGTATATAGCCCCTGCCAGGGAAGTCCTACTCATTGCCTTATCGTGACGGGGGTGTTGTTTACGAAAGTGAGAGAACGAAAAGCGATTGTCCGGCGCTATAACCGGGTTGGTGGATATGAAGGATCCACCTAGGGGAGTTGGAAAACCCTGATTCCAAACCAATGGTGCACATGGGCTCCAATATCCTGATGGAACAAATGGCGAATGAACCAGTTATTGGTCACCGGCTACCATGGGACTGCATCTCGTCACGATGCTCCATTGCCTTGTGGGTTAGACCTCTAGGTCAAAGGCTCGGGGTGTGGCCCCCTAAGAAAACCACCTGCTTCGGTTTGGACACCCGGGCAGTATCACAGCCCACACACAAATAAATGAAATGGAACATTCAACTGACAATTATATCCTCGTTCATACCAGAAACAAAACAATTTGCATTATTACTATTATTATTATTTTCCATATCGCTAATTCACCCCCTTTTATCCCCAATTTGTGTAACCTTACTTTTCGACTTATGCTGCAGCTCGCTCTTGGTGGAAAATCTGTCCTATCTAAACGATCCCCAGTCACTGTCTGGTTGAAATTGAATGCTTCCACCGATAATGAATACTGAAGCAGTCTTTCTGAAACCACGTACGCTGTTCAAGCTGGCTTCCTTCAACGTTCGCACACTAATTCATATCAGACAACAGATAGGGCTGGCTATGTCTTTGGAAGGTCTTAATGTTGACGTTTGTTGTCTATCTGAGACCCGTATTCAAGACTCTAATGAAGTACTACAAATCCGCTCTCCATCTGTCGCCTCGAAAATCTTGTTTCACGTGCGCTTATCCGTGGACCCTGTGGCATCTTCGTCTGGTCTTGCTGGCATTGGTGTCGGACTAAGCGCTAGGGCTGAGGCAGCACTAATCGATTGGATCCCCATTAACAGTTGGTTATGTACTGTTAGATTAGAAAGTTCCATCAAAGTGAGAAGAAATCGGCATGAGAATCGGTGTCTTTTGGTCGTCTCCGCCTATGCCCCGACAGATTGCAGCCCGGATGCAATCAAGGATGAGTTTTACCATCAGTTAACAGTTCTTCTCCAGAAAGCGCGTTCGACAGATGTTGTAGCACTAGACGGAGAGTTGAATGCACAGGTCGGGCGTCTAGACACAGAAGAGAGTCGTTTAGGTGGCCGATGGGGACTTGTTGGTCGCAGGACAGATAACGGGGACCGTTTGCTGCAACTGTGCACAGACCACAACCTGTTTCTGGCCAGCACTAACTTCCGGCACAGTCATTGCCGGTGTGCCACCTGGCGTCCTCCGTCTGCATCCCAAGACTGGACTCAGATTGATCACATCGCGATCAGCTACCGCTGGCGTGGTTGTGTACAAGACTGCTGCTCCTTTTGGAGTACCTATCTGGAGTCTGATCATGCCCTGGTCTGCGCCAATCTCACCTTACTTTTCAGTGGCCGAAGGATTGACCACCATCAACGGATCGATGTTAGTAAACTGGCTGCAACTTCTGTTGCAAGTAAGTATCGAGCGGAGTTAGCTTCTAGGCTAGCTACCATCCCACCGAAAAGTATAGATGAGCATTGGTTGCATCTTCACGACGCCATGAAAATGGCAAGTAAAGCCGCTTGCGGCTTCGCGAAACGTCTCGCTTACAAGCACTGGGTTTCTTCTGGCTCCTTACAACTGATGGAAGCCCGTCGGTCTACTCCGGGTGACCGTGAGTATGACCACAAACGAAGGCTGTTACGTAATGAAATTGGGCAAAGCTTGAGTAAGGACCGAGAAGCCTGGTGGTCGGAGCGTGCTAATGAGATGTGAGCAGCAGCTGCATCTGGTAATTGCAGGAAGCTCTTCCAACTCATCCAAGCCACTGGCAGCAAGAAGTCTGGTGTGAGTGAAACAATCTACGAGGATGATGGGATGCCAATCACTAACATCTCACGACGTCTTGGACGATGGGCGGAATTTTTCGAAGGGCAGTTCAACTGGCCTGCTGTTCCGGCAACATCAACCAGTTTGTCCTGCCCCCCATGGCCGGTGACGACTGATCCACCAAACGAGGCGGAAGTCCGCAAGGAACTCCAACTCTTGAAACGTTACAAATCACCGGGTCCAGATGACTTACCTCCGGCTCTTTTTAAAGATGGTGGTGACTTTCTGACTAAGGAATTGACTGTGTTGTTTGCAAAGGTTTGGGAGCAAGAAAGTGTTCCAACATCATGGAATGAGTCGATAGTCGTCCCTATCTTTAAAAAGGGTTCACGTTGTTCCTGTAATAACTATCGGGGGATAAGTCTACTTCCGATCGCGTCCAAACTATTGGCTTCTATCATTCTTCGTAGGTTGTTTAAAACCCGAGAACGATTGACTGGCGAAAAGCAGGTTGGTTTTCGTTCTGGTCGAGGATGCATTGATCACATCTTCACCCTCCGCCAAATGTTAGAACACCGTCATACTTATCACAGGCCAACAATCGTAGTGTTTCTTGATATCAGGGCGGCCTTCGATTCGTTGGACAGGACTGTTCTCTGGGATTGTCTATTGAAGAAGGGTGTGCCTGAGAAGTTCATTAACATCTTAAAGGCCCTGTATACGAACACCTCAGGCAGAGTGAGGGCATACAACCACCTTTCTCCCTTGTTCCATTCGAGCAGTGGGGTTAGGCAGGGTTGCCCAATCTCACCATTCCTCTTCAACTTTGCCATCGACGACATCCTGGAAACAGCTCTGATGGATGTAAGTAATGGCGGTGTGGATATGTTGCCTGGAGAACGACTTCTCGACCTCGAGCATGCGGATGATATTGTCTTACTGTGCGATAATGCCCAAGGCATGCAATCCGCATTTAATCAGTGTCCGCAGGTATGGCATGTGCTTTGCACCCTCCAAGTGCAAAGTACTCCTACAAGACTGACAGGATTCTCATCCTGTACTCACCCTCGATGGTGAGCAGATTGAAGTAGTTGAGAAGTTCGTATATCTAGGTAACTATATAAGTGCTGGTGGTGGCCTGAGTGATGAGATTGATGCACGTATAATGAAAGCCAGAGCGGCTTATGCCAATCTGGGCCATCTTTGGCACCTTCGTGATGTTAGTTTGACTGTAAAAGGTCGGATCTACAACGCGTCGGTGAGAGCAGTTTTGCTCTATGCTTGTGAAACCTGGCCTCTCCGAGTTGAGGATGTTAGACGTCTCTCTGTGTTCGATCATCGTTGTCTCCGAATTATTGCTGACATTCAGTGGCAACACCATGTTAGTAATGCAGAGGTTCGGCATCGTGTGTTCGGGCGCCGAGACGATAATTCAATTGGTGTCACCATCTTGAAACACCGACTTCGGTGGCTTGGACGTGTTTTACGAATGTCGTCCCAGAGACTTCCACGTCGTGCATTATTTGCCGACGCTGGGACTGGTTGGAAAAAGCGGAGAGGAGGTCAGTGTATGACATGTTGTCGTGGTATGAAAGAAAGCTGCAAAGTGCTGGCTTCTGTTGGTCCTTCACGACTCCCTGGCTGGGGTCCGAGAGATGGTGCAACACAGTGGTTAGAGACGTTATCAGATATGGCTCAGAATAGAAGCCAGTGGTGAGCCTGCTGCAACCTTCTTCTACTTTCTTCATAAAGAGTGGCTATAACTTTCTTAACTGAGAGAGCTCTTCTGGTTGTACATTTCAGTTCTCCCCCCATCATTACTCTTCTCCTTTTCTTTTTTTCCTTCCTTTATATATACGCATCTTCTTCCTTCTCCTCTCATTTTCATTATTTTGTGTGGCGCATATGTATCCGGTGCCCTTTGTACCAATATATATGTGATTAAATAAATAATTAATAAATAATCGATTTTCAGGACTGCAATTGGTCAGTCTCTTATTGGCATATGTGCATCATGTGAGAATTGCCTCGATATTGTCTTATGTCACAAGCATTATGAGCTAAGGTGGATGGTAGCTAGCAGAAGCGAACGGTACTGGATTCAGATCCCGGATGGAACATCGACTCTGAAATACTGGTACATCCAGCTGACGAGCCTGAAATCGGACGAAACGCTTGTCTTCGATTCCACTGCTAGCCACCATCCATCTTTGCTTAAAATGCTTGTGACTTGAGGCAATCCGTACAGGATGTGCATGTGCTAATAAGATGCTGATCAATTACAGTCCTAAACATCAATAGGAAGATTCAAACATCCAATACAAAAACAAATCTAAAGGATTTTTCAGTGACAGAATACCATGTGTCTAGCGTTTTTTTCTCCTGTGTGTTTGATGGCAATAGTCCTTACGCTTTGAGAGATAACTCATTCACTTTTTTAAATGCGTTTTCCGTATTTAAAATAGTGCAAAAGTTTGTTATACGGTCCATTACTGAACCGATATTCCCATCGATCTATTTCAGGATAAATTAAAGGTTTGATCAGCTCTTATACTTGTTTTCGCTTCTTCACTATTGTTTCATTAAAGAAATTTAATTTTCTCGTTACATTTCTCCCATCAAGGTTAGACGACATGTACCACAAGCTGAAGATGTGCTTGGTATTTCATCAAATTCATTCGCAACAATTTCACAATCGTCAATTTGTGATTCCATGCCTCCACCTAGTTCCACTTTACATCGGCGTCCTCGCACTGCCCACAGTTCATGTGTCCTACCGAATAATTCATCTAATCTCCGTCCTACTTGCCCCCTAAGTGCTGGACAGTCACCTACAACTAAAAGACGTGTAGCGACATCTGTCAATTTAAACTCCGGTTCATCTAACGCACAAATTGGTTCAACACGTACTAACATGTGTAATGGATCTAATACAATGTCAACCTCTCTCATTTTACCAAGTACTAACAGTACTGATAGGTAACTTTTCCTTTTCTTTTCATTCAATGTTAATTATTAACATTCAAGTTTTTCTTACAGTAAAGATTTCATTAACCGATTTCTTATTAACACTTTACTCATTGGTACATCTCAATTTTAATATACTATTCATCTGTTTCCAAATAAAATCTTATTTATAATTTTGATATAGTTATTTTGTTAGGTAAACATTTAATTGTTGCACCTTTCAAAGATGAAAGCCAATTACTTTCAAATACACACAAATTGTTATGCTCTTAGCTTATATGATTATTGCGCAATAGGAGTGTCAATTTAGATACGCTAACTTATACGACCAAACTAATGACGCGTACATCTGTGGAAACAGCCTAGAGTTCCGATTGGCACTTTTCCCACCTAGACGTGCCTGTTAAGCCCAGAACGCTTATCTCAGCCTCCGCGATGCGAATCATATTTCAAACATACTGGATTTATGTACAAACAAATCATACCACAAAAATAGAAAATAACATTTGTACAAGACGAAGCTAAAAGTGACTGTGATTATGAGAAACTGACTAATAGATTGAGAATAGTAAATCATGTAACACTAAGCAATAAATCAATTAAGAGGTTATAATAAGAGGAATATATAACAATTATACATTAAGAATATATACAAAGTAATAGTCCGTGAATAGATCCCAACAGGTACCATTCATTATTCTCGTCGAGATATAACACAAATTGTCTTAATTTTTTAATCATTTACTATTGATTTGAAATTATTGTAAATTCCAAAACATTTAATAAAACTAATGGTAGCATACATCGTTTCAATTTAAATTTGTATTTTCATTCACTATAGCGTGTCAACTGAAACTAATGATCCGATCAGTCCACCAAGTAATAAAGTAATTACAGTAAGTTCTTCAACTACAGTTAATGATGTATTCAATCGACTAACTAGTGGGATGTCAAATTCACCAAATCCAAGCAGGTGACTAATATTTATATAATGTATTATTTAATATTAGTTATCTTCAGCTGTTGTTTTATTTCGATTTTCTTATATTTGTTTTATTCTATGTACATTTGAAGTTATTATTTTATGATAGTTATTCTGTTTCGTTATGCGATTTAGTTAACTAAATATATTACTGACTAGGATATATGAAGATCATAAAGCTCGCGATATAATACAAGTTCCAGAACGACCGATAACCTCATGTGTCAATTTAAAAAAGAACAGCATCGAACATGTCCTGCTTAATAGTGTTTCTCAATCGTCAATTCTCCTCCTGGATACTTGCTAAGAAACTGGATTCCGAAAAATTATCTCTATGCACAAAACAAAATGACAAGTATTTTGCCATAAATTGAGGGTATTTTCAGGGTTGATAGGATTAATATGTCTTAGATTTTGTTAAATACCTTTTTTTTATGGCCATGACACCCCCCCATATTCTTTGCACAAACTACTGTCAAGATCTGACATTGTTTTTGTGCAACTGTAATACAAAGTAAGATTTATGGCAAAGTAACAAAAGTGTCCATTTGTTGATATACATTTATTTATCTATTGATTAAGTGAAATATCATATGAAGATCAAAATTACTATAGAAACTTGCAAACAACAATCACATAGAAAGTAATATTGACTTTGAATATTTGTTTATTGTTTTCCTTTTCATAACAACATTAATTTCATTTTCCCTTAAACTTTTCATATCGTCATAAAATGTTTGTGCTAGATTACGAAATTACTAAGAAACAGGTAAACAAGCCAATTATAACAACTTAAATGTGTTGTCTCGACTAATTTCATCAAGATTTATCCAAATACATGATTGTTTGACTAACTTTTCTAACACTTACCGACTAATTAATGCACAGCTTTTTTATCATTTGCTATAATAAGTATGTGTAAGTCTAAATGGTAGTATAGTATAGTGACTGTTATGAATTCTCTTATTGTTTAGTATTCTTGGACACTACTTCGCTCGACAAATCTCCAAATCAGAAAACGGTTGATCTTTAACGTAATTACATTCCAAATAAGAAGGGTAGATGGAAGTAGGAATCACAATAAAAGACGTTAGTATATTCATAATTTTTACATAAGAAGGTTCTAAAGTCTTCTCCAAGTATCCGCTAGCGCTGATGGACAATCGGCGTGCCCCAACACAATCCTGTACGGAACATGCTTTAATCCGATTTATATCATGCTAACACGTACTATACACAAATTTATGTACAGAATTACAATATTCGTCGAAGTTCACAAAAATCAACCTATCTATGATAAGTAGGCATAAAGAGAAAACATAACTCCTTAAAGCAATTCCAGTTTATTGTCATTTTTATTGTATGTTTGATTTTATCAATTTTCATTCTCGTTCATTTGTTTATTTCGTACTATATAACCCTTTCCTTTTTTTGTTTTCCAATGATATTATCATTTCGTCTAAGTGGTGCTTTCTTTTATTGTCGTGTTCTATCAAGATTTGTTTTATTGATAGGTGAACAAATATTTAAAAGACATTTTTTGAAGTTAATATACAAGGGTGAATATAACTTTAACCATCAAAATACTCAACTGATATCATTAATCTACGTTGTTTGCAGTCATTAGAGCTTTCTTTCACTTTCCATTTCTCTCTCTCTAATCAAATGTTTGCTCTAAACTTTATTTAATAATACTTTGTGAGCGAAAATATGCCTAAAATAATTTTTGTTTAAATATTTTGTGCTGTTACTATTCAGTTATATAAATCTTTAAATAAAATTAACTTCACTGCTCTTAATGTAAAAAATGACTTTATTTCTACTGATAAAGGCTACTTTTCCTGACTTTTCAGAGGTTCTATACAACCTTTGTCTAAAATAAATCCTAGTTCGATATCCAGCGGCGGCAACATGAATTCAATATTAAGTTCTACTGCGTCCAATCAATCTTATCACTTAGTACCTTCATCAGCTGGTCACTGTTCGACCACTTTAACTATTCCAGTTAACAATTCATCTGGGAGCTCTTCGAACCAGCCTTTGGCTTCATTTTTCACCTCATGTTCTACTTCTCAATTGATGCATACATCTAATGGTACTTGTCATATTTCTTCTAATGTGAATACTACAGGTCCATCTATAGTTCATCAGTCTGTTGGTTTCGCTCCACCAATTGAGTGTACTCACATAGCTAAAGGTCATTCAAACGCCGTTCTCGATATTGACGTAATCCATGAAGTTATGATAACTGGTAGTAAAGGTAATTTATCTCCCATGCTTGAATATTGCTAAGCTCCATGTAAAACTATTTAATCATTAATTATTTAGATTTACTTATGTGTTTCTGTTCTAAATATATTAGTAAATAAGTTTTACACACACCCCTTAAGTCAGTGTTTATGTACTATAGTCCCGACCGTTGCTGCTACCCGTTAATTTTTAACCATTTTGTTACCTTTGAACCATAATCTCTGATAGCTTTAGTTTACATCCGTATAATCGGCAGCCCGACCGTTGCTGCTACCTTGACGTGGTGGTCGGGCTTGCCTATCGTGATGATTCAATCGAACTATACTGACTGGAACAATCGTTCCTCAAGGTCCTACCATGCCAGACAGGTCGTTTGAAGAGCGATGAGACTAAAAGCAGCAAACCCAAGGTCCGAAGGAGAAGTCATACTGCTGACTGTACAGAGATGTGACAGCAGTAAGGCGTTTCCTTCAGACAACCAGCATGACAGCGATGCTGCCTTCCCACAAGGAGGGGTGGGGTTAGAAAAGGTCGACCCTAAAAATGCACACCTCGCCTTATCCCACGGATTTCCGTCTCCGGCGGTAAGGTCCTTTGAAGAACGGAGCTAACACAAAAATTACCCACAAAAAGGTCGTGTGTGACCGACCTCAAGCAGTTGTCCCTTGGGCACTGCGGTCACGCTCTCAGGTCATTAAGACCACTTCTAACCCAATTTCCTTTTCAGGTACCCCTAGAAGAACCCTTCCACGGTGTGGGCAACCGGGAAGTGATAACTGCCCTCATACCTCTAACAGCACTCAAGACCACTGTATTCATAATCAATCTCCTTCTTCAATTCCTACTATTCCTTCTACCTTGAATTTCAACACTAAACTTCCTCTCTCGGTTTCCTCCTCAAGTGTCACCATGGCCAACGATTCTAGTGCGCGAAACGCTGTCCCAGGTCTACTAAAACCTCGCTCCAAACTACACATTGGAGCCTTCAACGTACGTACCTTATGCCAAATCGGTCAACAGGCCTCCTTAGCTAAAACCCTAGAATCTTGTACCATTGATGTATGCTGTGTCTCCGAAACACGCATACAGGATCCTAGTGTGGTCATTCACTTGACCTCACCTCGCTAAAATGGACAGCCAACGAAATACACCCTCCGTGTATCTGGAGACCCGTTGGCTAGTTCTCGTGGACTTGCAGGTGTAGGCATAGCACTAAGTACAAGGGCAAAACAGGCACTATTAGAATGGATCCCCGTTAACAGTCGCCTGTGTGCTGTCCGGCTAAATGGCTCCGTAAGAACTCGGAAGGATAGGGACACACGTCGTTGCCTTTTCGTCGTTTCTGCCTACGCTCCCACTGATTGCAGCCATAATGAAGTAAAAGATGACTTTTACAGAAAGCTCTCTGAGCTTCTTCAGAAAGCTAAGCGCTCAAACATAGTAGTCGTAGCGGGTGACTTTAATGCCCAGGTAGGCAGCGTAAATCAAACAGAAAGACATTTAGGTGGGTGTTTTAGTATTCCGGCTCAACGAACCGATAATGGTGATCGTCTGTTGCAACTATGCTCAGACAATCGTTTATTTTTAGCAAGCACTAATTTTAAGCATAAGGAGAGACATCGTCTAACATGGCGACCACCTGCACCAAACCAACGATGGACTCAAATAGACCATATTGTCATCAGTCATCGTTGGAGAGGCTCAATAGAAGATTGTCGCTCGTATTGGAATACTTGTTTAGACTCTAATCACGCTTTAATACGAGCACGCATTTGTCTGCGCCTCAATGGACGCAGGAAACGTACACTAAGAAGACCCATTAGGATTGAACTGGAGGATGAGAAAGCCGAATGCGAATTCCAGAAACAACTGAGTTCACATCTAGGCAGTTCTGAAAACGAGACTGACCCAGATGCTGCTTGGAAAGATATACGAACAGCTGTGGAAACAGCAGTAACATCTGTTAGTCATTTAAACTATAGGGCTCCAAAAAACCAGTGGATTTCTTCTAAGTCTATTTCACTGATGGATTCGCGTAAACTCATCCCGTCAGGCTCTGAACACGACGAAGAGCGTAAACAAATTAGATCTAGGTTAACTAAAAGTCTAAGGAACGATCGTGAGCAGTGGTGGGCAACGAAAGCAAAAGAGATGGAAAAGACAGTGGCTGTAGGCAACACCAGGCAACTATTCAGACTGATAAAAGAAACCGGAATTAAGAAGTCAAGTGTAAGTGAGACAATCTCGGAAAAAGACGGGATCCTTATCTGCTCTCAACCCAAACGTTCAGAACGATGGGCGGAACACTTCAAGGAGCAGTTTAGCTGGCATTCAGCTACTGCACAACTACCCATTATTCCCAGACAGTCTGAATGGAACATTGAAGTAGGCCCCCCGACCCTACTTGAAGTTCAAAAGGCTATAAGTAATCTGAAACGAGGAAGAGCAGCTGGTCCAGATGGATTGGCTCCAGAGGTCTTTAAATATGGTGGTCCAATTTTAGCGATTAGGTTGACTAATATTCTGGCTAAAATCTGGGAGACGGACGTAATCCCATCTGACTGGTCACAATCACTGATTGTCCCATTATATAAGAAGGGGCCAAAATCATCTTGTGATAACCATAGTGGGATTAGTCTGACTAACATAGCATCTAAAATACTAGCCTCAATAATTACCAGGCGCCTAACTAAGACTCGTGAACTGCAAACACGAGAAAATCAGGCTGGCTTCAGACCTGGTCGTGGCTGTATCGACCACATATTCACCATTCGTCAAGTTTTAGAGCACAGACACGCTTATCGGCGTCCGACAATGATAGTTTTTCTTGACTTGAAAGTAGCATTTGACCAGCAACATTCTACCAGGAGGTTCACTTATCGACTTAGAATACGCAGATGACATAGTCCTGTTTGGTGAAGACGCTGACAAAATGCAGAGTCTTCTGTTGGAACTCAGCAATAATGCCAGGATGTTTGGGATTCGTTTCTCCCCATCCAAATGTAAATTGTTACTCCAGGACTGGCCTGCGTCAACACCTGAACTAAGGATAGGGAGTGAAGTAGTCGAACGCGTGGACAACTTCACTTATCTTGGAAGTCTGATCAGCCCTAATGGGTTGGTGTCTGACGAAATCTCAGCACGGATTCAAAAAGCTCGTTTGGCTTTTGCCAACTTACGTCACCTATGGCGAAGACGAGATATCCGTCTATCAATTAAGGGACGAGTATACTGCGCATCAGTTCGTTCTGTTCTACTTTACGGCTGTGAAACATGGCCATTAAGAGTAGAAGATACTCGTAGGTTACTAGTATTTGACCACAGATGCCTTAGAAATATTGCTCTTATCTGCTGGGATAACCGGGTAAGTAATAGTGAGGTTAGACGCAGGGCATTAGGGAATGATGGTAAATCAGTTGATGAGGTGATGAATCTTCATCGACTGAGATGGTTGGGCCACGTGTTACGTATGCCTGAACACCGATTACCACGACGCTCTATGATGACTAGTATTGGGTATGGTTGGAAGAGAGTTAGGGGCGGCCAAACCAAAACATGGCACCAGTGTTTGAAGTCACTAACTTCTAGTCTGAGCCATGTTGACAGATGCAAACTACCTGGTTGGGGTCCGCGTGACTATCGTAACCAATGGTTGGAGACTCTGGGTGACATGGCTCAGAATCGATCACAATGGCGTAGGTGTATACACTCTTTATCTTCCCTTAAACCTTGAGATTAAAATTACTTCATATCTGTTTTCCTTCCTATACTATATCTTCATATACAACCTTTCTTTTATATACTACCACCACTAAATTAATTACTTCTATGAATCCGGTGTTGATCTTGTTGTGCTAACGAGGTATGGCAACTTGGACCGATGCATATATGTGTCTGGTCCTACGTTGTAGCTGACTGACTGATGTACTATAGTGATTTTGTCGTACCATTTTCTTAAACGGTATATAAGTATATTTTTTCTTTACCGGAATCTATGTATAAAGCTTGACATATATGTCAGTCTGGAATCTGGGGTCCACCGTGTCACACTACATCGTCACAACAAAACGATTAGCTATGAAGTCGAATTAATAATGGTGTGAATTATAATGGTAATTAGTAACTAAACTTTGAGAATGAGATTCAGAAATAAGGAATGTATGAAGAAATGTTCAAACCTAAGATCTAGGAGAAGATAAAAATCTAATTCATCCTGACCATTACATCTGATTCTGGTGCATGCCATCTAGTGTTCCTGGCTACTGATCGTGGTTATCGCACGGACCTTAAACAAATGGTTTGGACCCACCTGCATGGCTCAGTCCAACAGTTAATGACATCATGAATCGATCTCATATTTTGGTTTGGTCCCTCCCTCACCAAGGACTTTCTTACTTACTGTTGTTTAAGTAACTGAATATTGTCTCCAGTTCTCCTACTATCCTAAATTTATGTCAGGGGACTTAAGGAAACGTGTTTTATTATTATCTAACATAATCATGCATTCCAATATTATTCTTACTTAGACCGTACTGCGAAAATCTGGGATTTAACTACTATGGAAGAATTGGACACATTGCATGATCATCCGAATAATGTGACTAAAGTTAAAATGTGTCCATCATCAAATTTGATTTTTACCGTTTGTTCTTACTTCATCAAAGTGTGGGATCGTCGTGATGTACGCCGATGTATTCGTACTCTGTTGTAAGTTGTAATTTACTTTTTAATTTAATGTGTTTATATACATAAACTAAACCATTTTTCTTCTAGCTGTATACTATAAACATTGATTTCATTCATTTGAGATCAAATCGCGGAATAAAATGTTAATGACATAATTGTTTTAATTCAACGGATAAATATCTCGGTGAATAATTGACTGATTTATAAGTTGAATTCTGAATGGTTGGAGTGATAATAGTAATATTATTATCATGATTATTATTAAGATCATAAACTGACAAATGTTAGACCACTATCGAAAACCCCGAAGCACTGAACGACATCTTAGTACGGGACTGTTTCGAAGTACGCATCCATAATCCAGCACGCGGGACTCGAACCCTGAACTTCCAATCTCGCGCAAACACCTAGCCTATAGACCACTGAGCCGGGATCCAACAGTGTTAATGTTTACTTTCAATCAATCCACGATGTTGCGCTACCATCTTAAATTGTTTTCGGTGAGTGACGGCTACACACTCACCGCGGTTAAACTTCACTGGTCACAGCTTTTCACTAGAACTCCGAGAATTCCCTCTCGAAGCTAGACACTAGTGAGCATAACCCCTCACTGAATATTATTATTATCCGGTACTTTTAGTTTTTGCTACCAAAGTACCGTAATAATAAAATTAATTTTGTTATTATACGCTTACACTTTTCCCCTTTTGATTATCAATCGCTTACGGTTGATATTGAACATCACAATTGTAATTTTAGGTCATATAAAAACAAGCATGTGAAACGAGAATTGTTTTTAATTCCTTTAATATAGTTCTTAATATTTGCGAACATTAGATCTCGTTCAATTCATTAGCAAATTAAGAATACACTTCATTCGATGAAGGATATTATTCTCATTCAAATAAATAAATAAGCGCACACGAAAGAAAGAAATTAATGTAGTATATTAGATTAGTGTTGCATTCCGAATTGTATAAAAGTCATTATACATCATTTATACTACTGTAAGTGTGTTTCACAATTGAGTTTATTTGTATTTACCAAGATTTGTTAGTAAAAAAGATAAACATTTCAATGAAATATCAGTAAAACTAAAGTATTATGTGGACTGTATAGAGGTCAACTCGAATATGATCTCTAACAAAGCTTGAAAGTACTAACATAGTTTGTTTCATTTTCTTATTTATTCTTTTATTTGCACTAAGTGTATGTATCTGGTACAATTTAATAATCTATTAAGTTACAGTATTATTATTGAACACGTCTGTTGTTGGTGTACTAATCGTAATGTAGCACATGAAAGCGTATCGGTTTTTATTGAAACGTACCTTAGGTTCTTTTAAATTATTATCTGTCTTAAGAATATCCGAAAATATTTCTTGTGATATTCGACACCTAATCATCTTTTTTTTCTCTCTTAATAAAAATATAATTACTATCAGGCTTCTGGCTGTATTGAATATGTACATGTTATTTCATCTTTTAAACGAAATTGAATTATTTGTGTATTACTTCCACTTCTCTGTCTATCTGTGTTGTAATTCAATATTTTGTCTCATTGTAAATGAACCACTCATTTATTAGTTAGTGTGTTTCAAAGACTACAATCGTTGTTCTTTCTCTAGTAATGAAGTACATGACAGTGTTTTTTTTTCAAAATACATTTGTGATATGCTTCTCATTTATATACATAATTCAAAACAGTAATCGTTTGCAAACTTAACACCAAACTATGTGAATCGTAACAACTACATATCAAATTATTTATACAACGGTGGATTCACTTTCATGATATGGTGGTGTTAGCAAACAAAATTGTGCTGACTGTTAAAATGAATAAGAGTTTTGTTTTTATGAGAATGTTGTATGATTAAATATTTGAGCATATGTAAATTTCGGGGCATTCATGTTTTAGCTATTGGGTTGGAGCTGCTTGTTATTCAGCTTAGACAACAAAATATTATCTCCAACTTGTGTTCAGTAATGTGTCGTTCATTTTTGCGAATTTAACCATGACTATTGTGTATTCTCTTCTATTTTCTTGCAAAATGACTATAATCAACTGTCTATTTATGATAAATAATATATTTTTTCTAAAGATCGAGCGGCCTTAGTCAGGAAGGTTCTTTAGAAACGAAGGTTATGCGTCGTCAAAATATTTGTCCACCTGGCGAAACAAACATTATGGACATTACTCTTGGCGGATCTAATCCATCATTAAGCCATCTAATGTTTTCAGCTACTGCCAATTCTGTAAAATTGTGGGATTTAAGACGATTTTATTGTGTAGGAAAACTACATGGTAGTCATCAGGCCCCTGTAATGGTATTGGCTGCTGCCGAAACTCCATGTACTTCTTCAACCGCTGATTCGGAACCTAGATTAACCGTAGTTACTGGTTCGAAAGTGAGTTATATGTTTTTGCCTTTGGGTTTGATTTCATGTGTAATTTTTATTTGATATTACTCTGTTATCAAGCTATGAGGTAATATCTTTAACTCAAGTTGTACACCACAATATCACGTGAATGAGACACAAATGGGGGATAGTTTGATTGATTAGACCATCCTGTTCAGATGAAGTACAACACCAAAAATTAACACCTAAAAGATAATACAACTTAAAGTTTATGCCAACTGTTAACACATATGGGACATTGCAATCAAATATATACCTATCCTTCCCTTAGATCTTTAACCACTATTTCCTGGGTTGTAAAAACAGCTTTGAAAAACCTTATAGTTGAGTTGACTCATTTGATTTCCTACAGCGTAATCCTAATCGGATCAGTACTGAATTCTAATGTAATCTGTAACTGGAAACAGGTGTTATTTAATTTAAGCCACTTTAATCTACAGATATTCACAACTTTTCCAATACATTTGGCCTTCTTGTCCGGAACTTTTCTATCGATCTCAACCTTGATTGTTAAGTGTCTTCGCAACACGTGGCTATTATGGACCTAGCGACCGGTTTATAACTTGTAGTTGTTCTACACACTCAACGGTTATATTTCGTATTCAACGGGCTACATTTTATTCTCGTTATATTCACTGATAATCTGATGTATATTATCAACATTAAAACTAAAATACCTGGATGATTCCCAAAAAATTCTGCATTCTTGTCAAAAATTTCTTGATTGGTTTATGTAGGCTAATCTCAACTCAAATGAAAGAGATTTACCTACCATTCTTAGATTTTGATGAAACGATTCACCTTAAAGGACTAACATTTGGCAAGCGAACATATTTTTTGTTTTGTTTTTCTGACTTTTATAACTGTTCTAAGTAAATGCTAACTGTTTGGTTTATGCTTAATTTCAGGATCATTACATAAAAGTGTTTGATGTTTCTTCAACGACATCTGGTTTACTCACGCCTACTCTTGATTTGGAACCACCACATTATGATGGAATAGAATCTCTAGTTATCCATGGGAATATTTTATTCTCCGGTTCAAGAGATGCTGCAATTAAAAAGTGGAATTTAGCGAAAAATGGTCGCCAAGAAGTCCTACTTGCACAAGCTCATAAAGATTGGATACAGGTAAGTGTTTTGTTTTATTTCTTCTGACGACAGTTTTCTCCATTATTTCCTTATAATTCTATTCATTTCATTTTACTTAGCTAGTTTTAATTAATTATATGTTGTGCTGAAGTATTTGGAATAACTTTTAGCAGTGCTAGTTCAGTCTATATTGATTGTATATAACTCAATTTAGTCTTCCCATTGATAATTAAATTATACTAGTCTCTATTCGATCAACATAAAATGTTTGAATTAGTTTCTATTAATTTTGAGTTCCTTTTTTTTCAGGGTATGGGTATTACACACGATGGGACAAATCTTATTAGTGGTTGCCGTGGTGGTACACTTAAGCTTTGGAAAGTGGAAGATTGTACTTGCTTAGGAGAGATTAACAATGCACACGATGGGGCTATTAATTGTGTGAGAACATATAAAGATCGTGTATTCACTGCTGGCAAGTAAGTTTTTTTGTTTACTTGATTTATCATCTGTTTTTTGCCAATCTTTACATGTATCTATATTAACTTGTTCTTGTTTACTTTATTTTAGTGATAGAGATATACGATTTTGGAAATTTATCAATTAATCTGGTCAAATTAACTCGATTGTGTTGTTAAACATACAAAACACCAGAAGTTGAATTTCAATCAATATAACTTTTATTATTAGCTTGCTTGATTACATAATCATTTTCTGTGATATCTATCCTAGTCCAGAATTTTCTTCCTTTTAAATTACCATCAGTAATATTTGGAATTAAGAAAGAAAGAAAGAGACAGATGACTAGGTGCTTCATTATATATATATATATATATATATATATATATATATATATATATATGACTAAATGTCATTGCTAACTCTGAATCATTCCCATCATATACTTGTATAAATCTATGTAAATAATTGTGTTTTGTGAATGTGCATTTTATTCTAAATTAACTAATTAATTATTTAATTAATCAACAAAGTATACCGATGCATTTAATCGAGAAATTATTCCTTAAACAATTAAATTATTATTATCATTATTTGGTTGTTTCTTTTCCTTATATAATTATATCCGGTCATATAATAATAATAATAAAAACTATTCTGTCCATCCGTGCGAGAATCATAATTATTTTACCTTTTAAATTAAGATTTAGAACGAAATGGATACTTATATATATTCTTCCTTCTACACAAATACACAATATATAGTTATCAATAAATTTCTCAGAACTAGTGGGTCTCTTTAGTCATCTTCATTGTTTCACATTGACAATTAATATTTTCACGATTATTATTATTGTCCTTGGATGTGCTTTATGTTTTTTAAATTCTCACTCACTTGTCGCACACTTTAAGTTTGTTTGCCATCGATATAAAATATAAATATCTATATGTATGTTGAGTTGAACAGATTGCTTTTAGTTCCCTTATGTGGTTCATTTATTCTCTATTTATTTTTCAAATAAATACATATGCATCTATCTAATATAACATTTCATCAGCGATTTTAATGTCGTCCTTTTGTGTATCGCATGAAATATCTATTCGATACATACTATCTCAAGTTTTACTCATAATGTTTTTCTTCTCAATAAGAGTTCTTGGGGCGGAGGTACCTTAGTCGTAAGTTAATGTAATGGGGGGGGGTTGAAAATTACTTTTTCTGGTGAATTCAGTCAAACTGTTTTTGTCCTGCAATATCTTAAAATAATGAGTAGTTTGTTTTACTACTCACTAATAGTAAGTAAGGCAAGGAAGTTAAAAAGAAATACTTGAGAAAATTGTGTAGTTATGGCCTTCATTTTAACCCCTCTTAAGCCAGTTTCCATTCTCAAGATTTATTCATGTTGATTATCTTCAAACCAAGAAAAATTATCGAGTATTTATATAACCCGACAGTCGTTCAGTCACAACGTAGAACTTCGTACGTACGTACATCAATTCGAGTTGCCTTACCACACTAGCACAGAGATGAAGTTGTCGATTCAAACCCCATAGTGGTAGAGGTAGTAAGAGTATTAGCAGTAATTGGAAAGATTAGGGTTTGAAGATGTTATTTATGGAGTATAATCTAGTGAACCAAATTTGGAAAGGAACAAAAGTTTGGGACATGAAGAATTCAGAAGATTAGAATTTGGGAGAACACAATGGATCTTCGCCATTGCAAACGATTTTGAGCTATGTCATTCAAGGTCTCTAACCATCGGTTGCTATAATCTCGCGGATTTCAACCCGGCAGCTTTCTGTAGAACTCATCCGGTAGGATTAAACTATCCTGCCGAGTCAATCACAAGCTTTCGCGGGTTTTCAAGGTCACGGCAATAAGTTCGGTACCTGATGCTTACGTACGGTCGGTTTACAGCGGATTTTAGGGAAGACGTGATAATTCGGCATCTACAATAGAAATGATCATAAGATTTCGGCGCGAAATTCATATATCCATTTGGATAAATAGAGTTTTGGCATTATAGCAGATGTCAGTTCGTGATGAAAACCCTAAGTATAATTCCTAGCCTTAATCGTGAACTGTAAATCATAATTTGAATTCTTCACATAGTTTATAGCCCTCATTTGGCCTTAGTTATTATGTTGACACTTTCAGAGTCACTCTAGCGTCGCTCAAAGGTTGTCCATAACTTATAGCCTCACCCATAACCCTAAACCCTACACCTAAACCTTAACTCTAACCCGTAAGCCATACCAATATACTAACATTATTGAAGCTATGTAGTCGAGGTTAAAAGAATGTTTGAGACCTTATCATGGCTTCAGAGGTCGACTACTATGGAGCCATATGGATGTGTTCCTGTACCGTCTGCACTATGATTTTAGAACTTCTGAACCTATATCTGACCTTGAGAAGTTTTTGACCCATGTAAAAGAAGTGTTTCCACTTTAATTCTTTGGTTTTTTATAATATATTTTTACTGTATAGTAACTGTTTTCTGATTGGCTAATATTTCTCAAGGTCATTTAAGATTCGTTCAAAGGTCGGCAGTATAGTTTAATCCTACCAACTCATCCTTTACATCATCTAAGCTGCAGTCAGTGGCAGTGTAGCCAGAGACGACGAAGAAGCAACGAGTGTCCCTACCTTTTCGAGTCCTTACCGTTCCGTTTAGTCGGACAGCGCACAGACGACTGACTACTGGGATCCAGTCTTAAAGGGATAGTTCTGCCCTAGGACTCAATGCTATACCTACGCCAGCGAGGTCACGGGAAGCAGCATCAGGACATCCAGATACACGAAGCGTAAATCGAGTTGGTTCTTTATTTTGACATGGTGAGGTCAAATGAATGACGCTACTCGGATCTTGTATGTGCGTTTCGGAGACGCGGTAGACGTCGATGGTGCGAGATTCTAAAGTCCTAGCTAAGAAAGCCTGTTGTCTTATTTGGCACAGTGGTCGGACGTTAGAAGTTCCTACATGTAGTTTATAGCGTGATTTCAGGAATAACGTTCCGTCTACTCGAATCGTTTGCCGTAGCGATGCGAGGTGATAAAAGGACCTGAGAAGAGTTATTCTTGGAGATAAGAAACTTATTAGGAAGGATTTGAATGTGACCAACTTGGTCTCGTGTGTTGTACGTGTATGAGGGCTGATATCATTTTCCGGCTGCCCACACCGTGGAAGGGTATTTCTTGAGGGACCTGAAAAGGAAGTTGGATTAGTGTTGGTCTTAACGATCTGGGAGCGTGACCGCAGTGCTCAAGGGGAAACTGCTTGAGGTCGGTCACGCACGGCCTTTTTGTGGGGGGTTTTTGACGTTAGCTCCGTTCTTCAAAGGACCTTACCGCCGGAGACGGAAATACGTGAGGTATGGTGAGGCGTGACATTTTTAGGGTCGACCTTTTCTAACCCCTTCCTTTCTTGTGAGAAGGCAGCATCGCTGCAGATGGTGGTTGTCCGAGGGAAACACCTTACTGTTGTCACACCCCTCTACAGTCAGCAGAACGACATCGCCCTCAGACCTTGAGTTGCTGCTTTTAGTCGTACCATTCTACAACCTACCTACCTGACATGGTACAACCTACAGGAACATATGTCCCAGACAATATAGCTCGATTGGTTCATCACGATAGGCAAGCCCGACCACCACGTCAACGTAGCAGCTATGGTCGAGATATATAGCCTGATAGGCTCTTAATGATGTTTATAATTATCTATCTTATGTACGATACCGGTTAATATAGTAAGTATAGGTTAATTAGAATTCCGTGCTTATTGTTTCCTATCTGGTTAAATGTTTTTAGCATATTCAGAACATCTCATGTCATAATTTTTAATCCAGATTATTTCTACTACTGCATTCACTTGATTCACATTAGTTTCCCATTTTAGACTAGCGCATATGGGTCAAATCATGGAATACCGTTTTTCTCAACTTAGTACTTCTAATCGAACCGAACTTCTCTCAGTTGTATTTTGTATGGCTGTTAGTGTTAAGGTTTCTGAGGAATTAAAGAATTTCAGAATCTCGGTATTTGGTTAGAAGCCTTTTAAAAAAAGGTTACATGTATTTGCCAAAGAATTGAGATAGCCACTTATCGAAAAGAGGCTACTAATGCTATTCTTAGAAGTCAATTAAAACTTTATGTTTAATCGATGCATTGATCTAATCCACTTTTCATCTTCTAGGATGACTAGGAACCCCAGTGTGCTCAATTTCTAACAAAAATTCAAGGTTAAAGGGTATCTGTTGCCGTCATGTCTAGTCCGTAATCTGACTAGAAGTTCCCCTGGTGACTTATTTTTAAGAGTTTCTAAATTGAAATCACTAGCCATTTTCAGTTCTCCAATCCTTTTTGTTGGCAACCTGTCAAGCGTTTCCATTGATCGATGGCACCAAGATTTCTGTTACGTTTGGCTATATTTCGGCACAAATTTCTTATTCCCTACTGTTCTCCTACTATTAGAAACACTACTTATCAAATCTTGCACCTGTCAACCTGATAGAGGTTTTTAAAAGTTTATTATTAGATGGATAATTGACAACATTGTGACTAAAACTAATCATTCCGAAGTTCTTTTCACTTTTGAGACAAAGGTTATTCCAGTCCTGAAACTTAATCCTATGTTTCAACTGGATTGTACATTATCAATATTTAAAAAGTTTTAGATTTGGAGTATGTTTTCTATTTAGTAGCTTCACACTGTATGTAAATAATCCCACAGGTATTCAAAGCTAAAGATATACACTATGTGAATATTAAGTGCTGTTATGAACGTTTTGTATGAACTCTTACTCTTTATCGTTTGTTAATATATAGGTTAGGGTAAAAAGAATTTGAACACTAGAAAAATTGGCTATTCTGCATCAAGATAATAAATAAAGGAAATATAAGAGGTTTAAGTTTGATAAACTATATATTTTTACATTAGCATGTAAGTAAAAATGACTGAATATAATTTGGCCAACTAGGGATAACTTAAATGAGCTAGATAAAGATCTCAGTACTTCTGGTTAATTTCCCACTTTTCTCCACTATCATCACCTGTGTCAAACAAACGTTGAACCATGATATACTAACCACTGTGGTTTGCGATTACACTGATTTGTCAGCGTTATGCACTTGTCTGATACAGTTTACGTTTCAGTGAACATCATTGTTTGTAGTGTAACACTGAATTATTTAAGGAGTACGTTTTTTGACACCTCCAGATAAGTTGCAGATAATCAATAAATTTCCGGATATAACCAACGTATAACCACCAAACGTACTGTTTTCTATAGAATTCTATTCTAATGAAAAATTGATGTTTTAAACCGAGGAAATTCAATATTTCATAATCCTATCACTGTAAACCATCTGTCATTCGTTTTATTATTGCTCTGAACCTACTATTCAATAATTCACAAACTTGATTTATACAATCACGATCGTTTCTTGAATGCATCACAACAAACAAGTTGGATAACTCTGTTTCAATATTGACTATTTACTTGATGCAATAGAACTGTTATATCGTCGTAAATAAAATTGAGTTATTATCTCATGTTGGTAAAGTCCTCTTCAAGCTTTTACTTATCGTATTTAGAACTGTAAAGTGGGCTACTTATATCGAAATGAGTAGTATATAAAGATGAACGAGCATTGAATGTATTTCAGTAAAAGATCGACAAGGAGAGAACGAGGATGGGACGCAATTGGTAAGAAAATGTGTGAACAATGAAATATGAGACAATGGACTGATATTTGCAAAACAAACAGTCACGTTTGAGATAATGGATTGTTATTTTACAAATTAACTATTTACTATATGGTTCTCACATTTTACCGAGATATTCTGTAATTTTGTACCTAAATACATTTGGTTGTTCCCACTCTTATTCTTGTTTACTGCAGTACCTTTATATAAAATATTTTTATAACCACTACTGTACTCTTATTATTTTAAAAGCCTAACTATTATTATACATTAGAAGGGGGCTTCGTGGAGGATTGAAGCTAGACCACCATGGAAAACTTAGAAGCACTGTATGATGGTTTCGAACCCAGAACCTGTCAGTCTTGCGCGCGAGCGCTTAACCTCTATACTACTGAGCCGGCCAGCATCCAACGGTGTTAATGTCTCACTTCAACCAATCCACGGAATTGAGCACCCATCCACCATTGTCTTCAATGATTAACATTTTAAAGGCCCTGTATACGAACACCTCAGGCAGAGTGAGGGCATACAACCACCTTTCTCCCTTGTTCCATTCGAGCAGTGGGGTTAGGCAGGGTTGCCCAATCTCACCATTCCTCTTCAACTTTGCCATCGACGACATCCTGGAAACAGCTCTGATGGATGTAAGTAATGGCGGTGTGGATCTGCTGCCTGGAGAACGACTTCTCGACCTTGAGTATGCGGATGATATTGTCTTACTGTGCGATAATGCCCAAGGCATGCAATCCGCATTTAATCAGTTGGCAAACAGTGTCCGCAGGTACGGCATGTGCTTTGCACCCTCCAAGTGCAAAGTACTCCTACAAGACTGACAGGATTCTCATCCTGTACTCACCCTCGATGGTGAGCAGATTGAAGTAGTTGAGAAGTTCGTGTATCTATGTAGCTACATATGTGCTGGTGGTGGCCTGAGTGATGAGATTGATGCACGTATAATGAAAGCCAGAGCGGCTTATGCCAATCTGGGCCATCTTTGGCACCTTCGTGATGTTAGTTTGACTGTAAAAGGTCGGATCTACAACGCGTCGGTGAGAGCAGTTTTGCTCTATGCTTGTGAAACCTGGCCTCTCCGAGTTGAGGATGTTAGACGTCTCTCTGTGTTCGATCATCGTTGTCTCCGAATTATTGCTGACATTCAGTGGCAACACCATGTTAGTAATGCAGAGGTTCGGCATCGTGTGTTCGGGCGCCGAGACGATAATTCAATTGGTGTCACCATCTTGAAACACCGACTTCGGTGGCTTGGACGTGTTTTACGAATGTCGTCCCAGAGACTTCCACGTCGTGCATTATTTGCCGACGCTGGGACTGGTTGGAAAAAGCGGAGAGGAGGTCAGTGTATGACATGTTGTCGTGGTATGAAAGAAAGCTGCAAAGTGCTGGCTTCTGTTGGTCCTTCACGACTCCCTGGCTGGGGTCCGAGAGATGGTGCAACACAGTGGTTAGAGACGTTATCAGATATGGCTCAGAATAGAAGCCAGTGGCGAGCCTGCTGTAAATTTCTTTTACTTTCTTCATAAAGAGTGGCTATAATTTTCTTAACTGAGAGAGCTCTTCTGGTTGTACATTTCAGTCCCCCCCTCATCATTACTCTCTTTTTTTTCCTTCTTTTATATATACACATCTTCTTCCTTCTCCTCCCATTCTCATTATTTTGTGTAGCGCATATGTATCCGGTGCCCTTTGTACCAATATATATGTGATTAAATAAATAAATAAAATAAAATTGTCTTCAATGAGTCACTGTCTCACAATAGACCTGGTTGAACTCCCCTAGTCACTGCTTCTCACTAGGACTCCAGGAAATACCTCTTATAGCCAGTTACTAGTGAGCAAATGATCATTATACAATTAATTGAAGTTTATTACCAACTGATCAGTTCATTCTATTGATTATTATTATACTTTGTCATAAATATTTCTATAGTCAAACTATTAAAAAACCCTTCCAATATATGTTATATTAATTCATAATTTTAAATGACTATTATTTACATAAAACTTTGTTCATTTGAAAATAGAATTTTCTTCCATTTTATTCTCTAATTTTTATAACATGCAATAAAATTTCTTGTTTATTTATTTATTCAGCTGAATTTATAAACTACCATTTTCGTGTATCTATTCAATATTAAATATTTATATTCATTCTACTATTTCTGACTCTAGTTGTTTTGAGTTATATTACGTATAGATTTGATATGGTTTAAGAAAAATAATATTTTTCTTCACAAATTCAATAACATCGTTGGATGCCAGCCGGTTCAGTGGTCTAGAGGTTAAGCGCGCGAAACGGATAGGTCCTGGGTTCGAATCTCGCGAGGTGGGATCGTGAATGAGCACTGCTGAGGAGTTTCACAATAGGACGAAACAGTCGTCCAGTGCTTCCAGGTTTTCCATGGTGGTCTAGTTTCAATTGATTGATGATCTCAACTATTAAAATTATTATAATATCCACAAAACCACTTCTAAAATTTATATGAATTGAAGAAACATTTGGAAATAAAGAGTATTAGATAATTGTTCTATTCTAGTTTATAACTTTTCAAAAGCTTGCGACTTATAGTGTAACATAAAATCGTGAGGAATGTAATACTACTAAAAACTCATACAGGGAGTCTTCTTTTAAGGAATTTAAAGCAATTAGTCCATTTGATAAATTTTGATAGTGTAATAAGAAGACGAAAAGTATCAGAACTATGTAATATATTAGCGCAATACATTTCGAACAATCTGATCACACATATACTTGTTAAGAACATATATATATATATATATATATATATATAACAGGTCAACTAGACTGGAAATTCGGGGTAATTACAATAATAATGTGGAAACAATTCAAAACCTAATCACTATGGATAGGGTAGGTTTAAGGTGAGAACAAACTGTTTTTGAATACACAGTGGGGGTTTTCAATCCCCCCTTTTCTTAACAAGTATATGTGTGATCAGATCGTTTGAAATGTATTGCGCTAATATATCACATAGTTCTGATAATCTTCGTCTTCTTATTACACTATCAATAAAAATTAATGATTATAACTGAGTTTCTTTCAGTTCTGTAAATATTCACTTGGTATTGTTTGTTCGAATCTTCCCATTGATGTTTTTAGGACTGCAACTGGTCAGTCTCTAATTGGCATTGCACAAATAAGTGGCTATCAGGACTCAGTGGGCGAGTGGATAACGCGATGGCGTTTGAAGCGAAAGGTACTGGGTTTGAGTCCCACAGTGAACATCAACTCTGAGATGCAGGTACATCCAGCTGACGAGTCCCAAATAGGACGAAACGAGCATCCTGGATTCCATTGATAGCCACTATCCTTCTTTTCTTACAGTTCTGTAATTAGTTTTAACAGATTCATAATCTGTCGACTAGGGATAATTTATGCTTATCTGAATAAATTTATTTTTAAGAACTGATTTGTTTATTGTTCAAATTCCATACAAATGAGATGAGAAACATATTCTAATGGTTATTAAGAACAATATATAACTTTTTAAGATTTCTCTTTGTGTTCACCATTATGACTAATTTATGTGAAGTAAATAATATTTGATGTACAGGATGATCAATTCGAAAATGTATTCGTTTATACTATCAGACTGAACTTCAAAGTATGATATTGCTAAAAACCATCAAAAGTGTCATCTGGTACTTTGTTAATTTGTCTTTGAATGTTCATACGTTATGATTGTTTTAATAGTAGTCAATATAATGAATATAGATGGTAGAAAAGAAGGATTCACATATGCTGGTAATTAGAATATTCAAATATTTCCGATATAAAATGTGAGATTCTAAATCTGTTTGGGAAATTTTTCATCATACCTAACGCATATTAGGAGTTTATATTTAGTGGAAATATTGGACCAATTTTAGAGATGCAAAGATTAAAAACATTAAAGTTATCGAAAGACAGTTATACTACACCAAACGCTTTATTTGTGTAGAGAAATATGAATAATACAATTATACAAGCCTTGTTTTGTAATACTTGAAGGCAATTTATGAGTTTATGAAAGTCTGATATTAAATAATCATCTTATTTAAAACAAATGGATTGTAGCCAACAGTGAACTCTTGAATACGTGCTTTTCGTACTAGGTGGTATTCATCAGCTAGACATGTTCCTCCGTTCCATTGTTGGTGTTCATATTGGGATTTAAGCCCAGTAACTTTGCTTTGAACTTAAATTGTTTTTCCACCAAGCTACTGGGTCCGGATAACCAAGAACTTATTGAACGAGTATAACGATGTAACCATTTTTTCAAAATTTACTCATAGTAAATGAACATATGCAGATATTCCACACAGGATAGAGATTTGCCAATAATGACTGGTCAAGATTTTTTTCAAAATATCAACAATAGGATAATTCCAACTCTTACCAATAATGATGTAAATAATTTTCTAGTTGAGTAATATTGGTTCATGCTTTTCAAAAAGAAATCTCTAACTACTGCACAAATATATAAAAATTAGCAGCTTCGATGACATTGTGGTGTGAGCTGCTGATGTCGACAGATATGAGCAGTATATAACACCAATCAAAAAGAAAAGGCCTGTCAGCAGGAGGTTGGGAAGGTCGGGTCAATGAGAGCGAGAACAAATAGTAACTGTTATAGAAATAATGAAACAATGAAAGATGAGACAATTGATAGAGTATTTGCAAATGAATCACTAAATGTATAGCTTTCACTTTTTACCAAAGAACTCTGTAATTTTGTATTAGAATACACTTGGTTGTTACCAATTGTGTTCTCGTTCACTACAATATCAATCAAAGAACCAGGAAAATCTGAGAAAAATCTATTAATTGTTTCAGTCTAATTTGAAACTTTTCAGTAGTACTCATTCGTTAACTCACAAGATTTTGAACATTAAGATTTATCGTTTTCTAAACTACCAGAAAGTTAAGTTTGACATCAATCATTAGTCAATTGAAGCTAGACCACCATGGAAAACCTGGAAACACTGGACGGCCGTTCCGTCATATTATGGGACTCCTTAGCAGTGGGCACCCACGATCCCGCACTCGCGAGATTCGAACTCAGGACCTACCAGTCTCGCGCCATAGCACTTAACCGATAGACCACTGAACCGGATGGTACCCAACGGTGTTAATGTCTAACTTCAACCAATTCACGATGTTTGAGCAACCGTTCACCGATTGTTTTCAGTGAGTTTATATCTCTACAATAGACTTGGTTGAGCTCCACTGGTCACTGCTTCCCACCAGAACTCAAGGAAACATCCCTTGAAGTTAATCACTAGTAAGCATATGGTTAGAGATCAGAAGGGGCTTTGTGGAGATTTAAGTATTTTCAATTGACTTATGATTTCAACTATGAAAATACTGAAATCTCCACAAAACCCCTTCTGTTCAATCATTAATCGGAATAATTACAAATGTAAATTAATATCAAAGAATTTCTTGAAATGTTATCCAACAATGATTAATCTTAATTAAATATATAATGCACTGTTTAAATTATATCATCAACGGTTTAGTAATTTTTTATTTATGAAAAATGTAATTGACAGTTATTTAATATTAATTTACAAATAAAACCATCTGCTCATGTCCATCACAATGAATCCTCAATGTGGTCTGTTATTTTTGGCAATCAATTTCGATTATTTCACATATGTCAATCATTATTATACACTATATTAATTACGTAACAAGATAATAATGATAATATACATTGGTTTACTTGACAAATTGTTTCACCATGACTACAAGTTTAGCAAAAAAGTCATTTTAGTAACAGGTTAGAACAATCGTATTGTGAACATTCTCCTAGAATTTTGTTATGGAATTCGTTAATCAATAGGTAGTGTTTAAGATATAGAATAAACCAGAAAATGTATCCTGAATTGTTCAACTTTCAGTAATTTTTGTACTCAGATGATAACCGAAGTTGTGAGAATGTCTGAAACACAGGGAGAGTTTAAGTGAATGTCCTCTAGCTAACAGATTCGGAATTCTACTGATTTATAATTAGATTTCAGTTTACATATAATGTTATTTAAATCAATTTTCAGTCGTTTACTGATTGTGAATGTCATCGAAATTTCCGTATTCATGCGAAAAATCTAACAGACAATTCACTGTACTCTTTGGTTTACTGTAAAATCTTAAATTTTATTTTCTTATCAAATTATTTTCACTTGGTATAATGCATTTCTTTATTGTATATGAAAACCTAATATTATATTTCTTTACAATATTGACTTCTATAAAGTGTATTCAAGTGTGATACTTCCTATTATTTTATCATTCGACTTCTTACATACGTCGAGTTCTTAGCAACTTGGAATATAAAGTACTATTTTCCTCATATAAATAAACTAATGAGAAGACAAGGCAATTGATATTCTCATTCTGTCCGTTTCTGTGCTCTAACTTCTAATAAAATTGAAAGTTTTTTTTTAAAGTGTATTATTTTAACATGGAAAAATTAATTATCTTATAAGGACTGATTCAGTGTGTAAATGGGCACAAACTATTTCTTTATAAGCAAAGATGGATGGTGGCTAGCAGTGGAATCCAGGACACGCGTTTCGTCCTATTTGGGACTCGTCAGCTGGATGTGCCTGCATCTCAGAGTTGGTGTTCACTCTGGGACTCGAACCCAGTACCCTCGCTTCAAACGCCATCGCGTTATCCACTGG
>NW_017386060.1:276532-288365 GCF_000237925.1 Schistosoma mansoni
AATTGAAGCTAGATCACCAAGGAAAACCTGAAAGCACTGGATGGCCGTTTCGTCTTATTGTGGGACTCCTCAACAGTGCGCATCCACAATCCAGGTTTTCCATGATGGTTTAGCTCAATTTCGTGGATTGATTGAAGTCAGACATTAACACTGTTGAATGCCGGCCGGCTCAGTGGTTTATCGGTTAAGTGCTCGCGCGCGAGACTGATAGGTCTTGGGTTCGAATTTCGCGAGGTGGGATCGTGGATGCGCACTGCTGAGGAGTCCTACAATAAGACGAAACGGCCATCCAGTGCTTCCAGGTTTTCCTTGGTGATCTAGCTTCAATTGACTCATGATTTCAACTACATATAAAAATTACTAAGAATCTCCACAAAATAGCAACCCAATTATCTCATTTGTTATTATTGTCTATATTAAAGAATTTTTCTTTGAATGTACACGAGGGGTAACAGGCGAAAGTAAGTAGGTAAGTAAGTAAGTAAGTAAGTAACATATTCCTTTCTAAAACAAGAATAATAATCATTCCATTCATTTTTATTTTATTCATATTTACTGCACCTGGTCACCTGATTAGTATTATATTATTTGATAAATAAACATTGTAAAGAAATTTTCAAGAAGGTCACTAATACTTAGAAAATTAATTTCCCTAAATATATATTTATCTCTTTTTATTCTCTATTTATACAGTCAACTATTTATTGTTTACATTATTATTATTATTACTATTATTATTACTATTACTATTATTATTACTATTACTTCTATTATTACTATAATGTTGTGTTCCCTGAATGAACCTTATAATGATTGTCGTTGTTTCATTGAAATATTTAGTTGACTTATTTAAATCATATCAAAATAACCCATACAAATACTATTTTATAGTTTACTTATTAAGAGTATATTGTTTCAAAACAATTTTTCTTGTAAATAAAATGTCAACATGTTGATATGAATGATTTTAGCTCCTTTTTTTTTCTTCTCCGTCTTGTTACTGTTTTACTTGGGTTAATGAAAGGGATTAAAAGGAGTAATAGTTAAAGGGGAAACAAATGAATCATTTATTCTTCTTGTTTATTTATTGTTGTTGTTTTTGTCTATTTAAATCACTTACATACCATAAAATATTTAAGCTTTCATTTTCCCTATCATAATAAAGTAACTCACTAAGTACAAATTATTTGAACCTTAATTTTAAACAATATTATTGAGTGAGAACTGATAATATTATTAGTTAATTGTTAAACTTAGAAGTGTAATGAACGAGAACACAAATGAGGACAATCGAATGTATTTAAACACAACATTACAGAACATCTTAGTAAAATCTGAAAATCATAAAGTAATTATTTCATTTGCAAAATGTCAATCCATTGTCTTAAACTTGACTTTTCCTTTTACAAATAACAGTCAATCGTCTCAGACTTAATTGTTCTTTCTTTTTCATACCAATCATTCTTTGTTCTCGTTCTGTTTCTTCGATCTTCTTAACCTTCTGCCTCCAGACATTTCACTCTTGATTGACGATATATACTACTTATATCTGTCAACAGTAGTAGCACACACCACGACTTAATTGTTAAAATCCTAGAATTCTCATGATTAACACACTGTCTTAGATAATATTGAAGAATAAATACTGTATTTATTCAAGATTTGTGTAGATATAATTCATAATTTATATTTGAGTAATATAATATCTAGAAAATTTGAGTTGATTTAATTTCAAAGTGCATTGAACAATCAACTTTTTTCATAATTTTATGTTAGCTAAAGAATTCATAATAGTGAAATAGATTTGGTCAAAAGTTTTCTTTATAAGAATCACTTTACATATGTACTCGTCAGTTATTGGTTTTACATGAAGTAAATTTATGTTTTTTCCCGGTCTGCTCCATGAATTCTCAAAGTCATGATATTTATTTTTGATATTCATAATATTGTACCTAATGGAGTCTTTTTGAAGGGTACTCAGTATAATCTCCTTTCTGTTAGGCAGTTTTCAATTTTTTTCGTGGATCTTTAGGGTTACTTATGAATGAACTGTTGTGATATTAATATAGGACCCTTTTTAAAAAAAAATCTAAATTGTTAATTAAAATTTTGATTAGGATTTTTTACAGTTAAATTTATTTATTTTATTAATATTGTTCCCTTGATCAGCATGAAGAGAGAAAGAACAAAGATTCTAACAGAATAACATAAATTCATTTTATTTCGTTTTCTTCTCATTAGCTGCTTACAACCTATGATATTTAAATGGGTTTAAATTACTCACATGAAATAGTTTAGTTGAAAGTTATGTAAGTAAGTAAGTAAGTGCGTTGAAGACACATTAGTATAGTATAGCAAGGTGGTAAATAAACTCAATAGACTGAATACTTTAAATATATACCCCCCTTCCAGCCACAGTATCATGGTGGAGCCTAGTAGGCCCTTCTAGAGAAGAATGCTACATCGAAGGACGGCACAACTACCGCGGCTCAATAGCTGTTTTGCATTACTTAGGCAGAATCATTACGTCTTTCTTTTTCGTATTTTTTCTTGGGCAGGTCTTTCTTTTTGGGGGGCAGATCTTTCTTTGGGATGGGGGCAGACTCATTTATTCATTCTTTTTGAACCAATTATAATTACGCAATTATTCTTTTTAGCCTTCCTAATCATTTGTGGGTATAGGTAGAGTGGATGATTATACCGATCTCCATCACCCGGGTTACCGCTCACGTTAGTTCATGGAAACAGTTCCACTATCCAGGAGGCACGATGAGGACATGTGAGTCGAGTTTCGCCTCCCTGTAAATATATACATTATGTAAAATAACATTAGACAACAATGATTTTGACAAGAGTTCAATCGGCCAGATATAAATGATTTCATAATGAGTAAACGCTGATAGGAATAAAATCAGTAAAGCTCATTTAATAAATTAACATTACCAATCTGGAAGACGGTAAGAATAAAAAAACTCAATGATATAATAAATGCAAGGAAAACTTAAAATAAAGAAAAATAAATGTTTTTTTTAGATGCAATAAGTTATGCCACTAGTTAAATTCAATTCATTTATCAAATACAACCATAAAAATATTATCTATGGATCAAAAAAAGAAAAAAACATATCATGATATAGACTAGAAAAACGGTGAAGTTCCCTAGAATCCCAAAACTAAATTAAAATGTTATTAGATACTTCAATTTTCTTAGTTATTTTCTATTTTCCATCTTTGTTATATCGAGGCAATATGCACAGTATGCACATATGCCAATAAGAAACTGATCAATTGCAGTCCTAATCATCAATGGGAAGATTCAAACAAACAATACTTAGTGAATTTAAACTTCACACCATAGCACAAGCAAGTGGCTATCAGGATTCAGTACCTGAGTGGATAACACGATAACGTTTGAAGCGAGGGTACTGAGTTCGAGTGCCAGAATGAACATCAACTCTGAGATGCAGGTACATCCAGCTGACGAGTCCCAAATAGGGCGAAACGCGTGTCTTGGATTCCACTGCTAGCCACCATCCATCTCTGCTTATAATGTTTGTGACTTGACGCAATTTCGAGGCGACACGCCTAGGATGTACATGTGCCAATAAGAGGCTGATCAATTACAGTCCTAATCATGAATGATAAGATTCAAGCAAACAATGCCAAGTGAATTTAAATAGTGTTTAGTTTTAAATCATTAATGATTTCTGTCTGTATACTTCTAAAGTTAGAAGCGTGAAAGTTTTTTTATTATTTTCTAATCGTTCAACTAGTTACAAGTATTTACTATAGAATATAAATCCTCATTGTATTCATTCACCCTAATAGACATTTTATAAATATTCTATCAGTAGAATTCAATCTAAACTACATAACGATTGATTATCTATTACATTTGATTCCATTGAAGTAAAATAGGTTAGTTAGTTAATTCATTTTTGTTACTAACTATATATATATATTTCCTTCTAATTTGAAAATCCCTTATAGTCACATAATCTAATATCTAAATGTTCTTACTATTTACTATCAACTATTCATTACTAGTTTATTATTATATTTTAAGATTTATGTATGATAAACAAAATCAGAAGGGTTTTTTGTGGAGATTTCGTATTTTCATAGTTGAAAGTATGAGTCAATTGAAGCTAGACCACCAAGGAAAACCATATTTATTTTTAATATGGAGTTTTTTCTATCATTCACTTTTAAATTGATCAATTTTTAGTACTGGAAACTATTATTCTACTGACCAAAATAATAACAATGATCTATATAGTAATTCATATTTAGTATACTGGCTGATAGAAACCAAATGAATATATATATATATATATATATATATATATATATATATCACCTTATCTGACAGAATCGATAAAGAGCACACTTTTGTCATATTAATTATGATGTTATCGTCTGTTTTCTTCTTTTTTTTGTTTCTCTTGCTCTTAGCAATAACCAACAATTGTGAAAAGTGAAAATCAATATTTTCTATTGATAATACTTCAGTTATTGAATAAATTAGTTTGATTATCTGGATAGTTCAAAAATGTCTGTTAATGTCTATTTCGTAAGTTGTATGACCATAAGGAGAAATAAAATTCAAATGGATATTCTATGATCATAGATTATGTTATTGAATATATTTTTAACTTATCACGTTTAGCTAGTAACATGAAATATGTTGTTGTTTTCTCTTTTAATGATGATATCAGATCAGCAAATATGTTCATTAGTGAAACATTCAGGAAGATAGAGGAAAAAAAGTGATTTGTGGTTTGTTCCTTCCCTCTATATCTCTTGATTTATACTTTGAAGATGATAGAATTGGTTTTTAGTAAAGTATTAAAGCTAACTGATTATGAATTGTGATTGAGTTTATATATAGGAGAAACCCTGAGTTTATTCATTTTCATTGTCAATTAGAATAATAGCTAAATTTTTTCTAAATAAGTCAGTCAATATTTTATTGAATAAACTATTTTATATTATATAGTTGAGATCATGAGTCAATTGAAGTTAGACCACCATGGAAAACCTGGAAGCACTGGACAGCCGCTTCGTCCTATTTCATATTATAAGATGATAATTAACAAACTGTATTTATTCATAGAAATGTTATGTTGAATTCACTGTAAGCTACTTTTTCTCGTGTAAAAATACCATTCATACAGGACATGTTCTTTTTGCAGTTTGTCAATGATATATGGATGTGATTAGATTCGACCTTAGATGGAGTCATCATTTCACTTTACTATGGAGTTTCAAATTATAATAAACTGTCCAGTAATCCAGTGTTCTCTGATTTCTAATCATTTTTCGGTTATTCACAATACTTAATAAATATTGTCTACAGAATAAAGAATCATGAAATTATGATAATGCAACGATAAGACAAAGTCTTTTAAAACTATGTGACATATTAGCGTATTACATTGCGAATAATCTGATTGATCATTTACTTGTCAAGGCATTTTCATGATAAATTTCGCCTTCACATTGGATTACCTAAATTTATCTAAGTCACGTGTTATTTTAAATAAGAACTTGATTAAGAATACCGAGAGTACTGTCAAGTTGTATCTCTTCATTTCCGTTGCTATTTAACTCGTCCTCCCTCCCTCACACATTGTCCAGACGTTTCACTTACCCATAAAAAATAGTTGCTCTGGTTGTTAGAAGAGGCATCGTCATCGTGACTTCCAAAGAATGTAGGCTTTCATCCTGAAGCGTCATAATTCTTCCTTCAACTCGGAGAGCAGAGTTTAAATAGTATAATTTATTTAATCTCGTTGGCGCTGTTTTAGTAAGATTTTTCTCTACGGGATGAGGTTGTCGACTCCATACACAACCGTCCTCATTTACACAGCCTTGGGACCGGCAATAACTCTAAAAGAGCTACAAGTGGAATACCATTTTATACTATATCTTTGTAATTTTTGAAAGATTTTTAATATTAACTAGACTTTCAATTTGTTGATACATTCAATAAACTAATAAGTCATGTTATTAGTTACATAATAATAATAAGTTATTATTCAAAAAAATATGATTGAACGCTTTAATTATTATACTATAAACTAGTTTAGTTGGTTCACACAACTTCAAAAATAAAAATATCCCTATCAAATTGATTGAATTAATACACAAAGTGAAATCTTTTCTCTAGAAATAAACATTTAAACTGAATAGGATAGAATTCTTTTTTATTATTATTTTGACAAATTGAATTGAAGTACCCTTTTTGTTCATTTGATGTAACTGGAACAAATGACATTTGAGACTACACTTAGTTGTTTGTTAATATTATGTATTTTCAATGATATACAAAAAAAATCTCATTTCTATTTTTATATTTATTAAAATATAGTATATACATTCAGAGGGAGAAACCTTGGGAAGATCATAGGCGACAATTATGACCTTTCATTCACTTTCTCTCTCTGTTAACATTATTATTACCATTATTTTTATTATTATTATAACATCTCTATGAACCCGTACATTGAGCATAGGAAGATAATATTGACACGAATAGATAGACAGATAGATCAAGAGATAAACAGATAGAAACTATAAAACAAAAACAAAACAGAAAAACAGAATCCAAAAAAGATAAATTGAAGTTCTTACATGATAAGATCATAAACTAAAAACAAAAAAAAGTCTAAACACTTGAATTAATATAAATGATTTGATTATTAATCTTTGTCCATGTGTATTTTTTTAAACAAAAACAAATTTATTTTCCTTCTCTCTTAGTAACACTTATCATGCACTTATCATGATGAATATTCCTTTTTTTTTATCCATTATTCTAATTCTAGTGGTAATGTTATTAAGGACGTTTACAATACAGTAATCATTCTTGTTTCAAGTACTCTAAGTATTGAAAAAATATATATAGTATTGTGGCATGGTTTTTTCTTTAATAATATACAGGGGAAAAAGTTATTTCTTTATTTATATCCTGTTTCTACATATACAGATATACATATGAATACCTATATAGGGAAACAAAAATCATGATAAGTTTTCCAAATAGAATGGTATATTGACTAGAAATGTTTATCTGTAATTGGTTATTGCTATCCATTATTTAGTCAGCGTATTCGTTACTTTCATAATTATAATGATGATGACCATCAATTATTAAATTAGAGTAATTCATTTTCTCAGTTTTGAACTTGACAAATAAATAGTTACTATACTCAAACATTATTGTTTATTTATTTTTTATGTCGTCTGAGCACTACTTACTGTCTGATTATTTTAAAGTTAATTTAAAAAAGGATCCCTTTCATATTTTTTGTGTTATATATTACGTATTACATTTTTCATTACTTGTAAATTTATGAATATATTGAACAGTAGTTCCACGTAGACGCCCCGTTCCGCTCTCGAACTTATGGAAGAAGATCATATATATATATTATATATATATATATATATTGAAGACTAGCCGATATAATCCTTTGAAATCAATTAATTAATCGAAAACAACATGTAGTACATTGACAAAGTACGCATTGGAAGATGTTCGTACTCTTGATATCAGCACAACAAATATAGATTTAAAAAGGAATCAAAACAAGAACACCAGCGATGGTGAAAACAAACACACAAGAAGTACGCTTCAAAAGTAATAAATGATAAACCATGAAAAATATGAGAATTTAAATGTTCAAATGAAGATGTGACTAATTGCTAAAACTTATAACTGAAGCTATTCTCTTACAAGTTATGAATATCTCGAAGATTCCAACATAAATAATTTCAATAGTCAATAATTTTAAGAATTACCTATAGGAGTAATTACTGTCGATGATTATTAAATTAAAATAAAAATTACTGTCTGATATTCATTTTTCGGTTTTTGACTATAATAGGAAAAATGTTTCCAAATAATGAACTTATATTCCCAGAAAATCTTAGCTGAATAATAATTAAACAGTTTAATTGTTACGAGTTAACGGATTAAAGATTGTGAATAATTTTCAAGTTGGTATTTATTATTAGTTTTATTTAGCTGGGTAGCATCATTGGTAAACAAGGAGGATCTAATGTAGATGTAAAGGCAAGGATCGGAAAAGTAAGGATAGAATTCCTACAACCGAAAAACATATGGAACTGAAAACAACTGTCAGCCAATATCAATGTCAAAATATTCAATACAAACGTCAAGATAGTTAGTTTTATTGTACGGGGCTGAAACTTGGAAAACTACTACAATTATCATCGAAAAGATATAGATATCTACAAACAGTTATCTACACTATATACTCAATATCCGTTGGCCAGACATCATCAGCAATAAACTACTGTGGGAGAGAACAAACCAACTTCCAGTTGAAGAGGAAATTAAGAAAAGACACTAGAGGTGGATAGGACAAATATTACGGAAATAATCAAATTGTATCACAAGGCAAGCCCCAATTTAGAATCCTGAATCGAAAAGGAAAAGAGGAGAACCAAAGAACACTTCGGGTCGGGAATTGGAAGCAGATATGAAAAGGATGAATAATAATTGGAAAAATCTAGAAGGGAGAGACGAGGACAGAGTTGGTTGGAGACTTCTGGTTGGCAGCCTATGCTCTCACGAGGGGTACTAGGTGTGAGTAAGTAAGTAATTGATTATCAGTTAACATTAATTTTTCTTCACTATGTTGGAGATCTAAAAAAATGTTATCATAGAACACACCTTTCAAGTTAACTTTAATTCAACAATCAATAATAAGGAATCGCTTTCAGTAGTGCCTACTCATAGAATTCACTCAAAATTTGTTATATTTACGTTAATTAAAATTGGCATTTTCAAACAATTTATCGTATTACTTGTTTTTTGTGGCTGAAATATATCAACCAATAGTGTTATAAGATAATAAATTTTTCCTAAACTTAATTAATTTTAAGCTCGACTCATTGAAGATTGGTAAGTTATCAACCTTACTCAATTATTTAATTCTCAGTAACTAGCATAAATTTACATATTTGATTAATATCGGTATTTTTAATGATGAAAAGAGTACAACCAAAACGGTTAACATCATCCCTAATGTGAAGGCTAATCAAGGGTTGATCAATAGATATCACGATCACATAACACAGTGATGGGTATCGATGGTAATCCCAGTTCCACGTTTCCACTTACAGAAGACTTGTTGTACATAATCAAAATAATTGGCCTATAAATCCAAATATTATCAGAGGATCCTTTTAAAAAGCTTACGTGTTAGTCCTGGATATTACCAACATGTATAATCAAAACCTACAAACAATGATTACTTTCTTTAAATTTTTAAAACCTGGAAAGTGATAAAATATTCAGGAGTATTGAATTATTGTGGAATGTGACTTACGAGATAATTTGTATATATGCTTAAGAGGCAGCCAAAAGTGAAAGGATATAAAGTATGTTACTTTACAATGAAACCTTAGTACGTGGCTTTTAAAATCAGACTCTGTCCAAAGTCAACATAACTTGAGACGCTTAACTACATGTATTTTCGTATATACGCAAATAAACCACCTTACTAGAATCAACTCAAGAATGCAGTCAAAGCTTCAGATTGATTGATTTCTATCCCTTATCGACAGCGAATAAGTTTCACAATATGAAGTATTTTTAATGTAAAAATGTTTATCTTTTTAGGGTCAAATCATATTCATGAACACGACTTTTTATGTATGAACTTCAGATTTCAACCAACAGATTCAAGGCTCAATTCAGTAATATTTATTGCAACAAGCTAAACAATTATCGATTACGATGTAATAGTGAGAAACTATTCACAGCTACATTAATCTCATTGATAAACTAACAATTGTAAAGCTAGCGACTGCTCTAAATAAATACTGCCTTAATTAATAGATGGTCGGTATAATTATCTTAGTGAAAACTATGATGAGATGTCATATTCAAGATTCACCTGATATATCATCTGAGTTAAGGGCTTTCTCAGTAGTACAAATTACTAACCTCTTTTATATTCGAACACTCCGAAATACTATTTAGTTACTACTCAAATCATACCAATAGTTTATATAGTAGCCTAAGGGAATAAAAAAAATGGATAAATAATAAAGCTGTGTTTTTATAAAATTTTACTTATTACACACGCGATACCGTCTATTTGATATTTTCGTTAATTTTCAAATAACAAACTTTAGGGTCTTATATATTCAACAGGTCAACAAGCCCGTATTACGGTAATAATTGTCTTTGACTAATGAATGAAAAGTCTAACTGCACAAAAGTCCTTGAATGTTATTGCTCTACACTAGATAGATAGATATATGGAAATATCAACTACAATCTTTGTGTATTCGAATAAACTTTTACTTGAGGTTATTTTATTAGAAACATTTCATTATAATATGTAGATACTGAATTCCTTTGATATATTCTGATACTGAATAATGTATACTTCATTAACTTACAGGAATATCTCGATTATTGTAAGTTTCTAAGTGTATCAAGAAAAATAAGACAGTAACATTTGTTGGATCTTAGTTACTGATAATTGTCAATTTGTTAAAAAAAATCAGCATTCAAGTAACGACATGAAAAATAACGAAATACTATTATTATCAGGTGTTGTGGATATCGTTGAGTTTCATGGTTTATTAAACTGACTGATCTTATATAGTTGAGATCATGAGTCAATTGAAGCTAGACCACCATGGAAAACCTGGAAGCACTGGACAGCCGTTTCGTCCTATTGTGGGATTCCTCAACAGTGCGCATTCACGATCCCGCCTCGCTAGGCTCGAACCCAGGACCTACCAGTCTCGCGCCAGAGCACTTAACCGATAGACCACTGAGCCGGCTGGCATCCAACGGTGTTAATGTATAACCTCAACTATATAAAATTACTAAAATCTCTACAAAAACCCCCCTCTGATGACTGATCTTAGTGAGATAGAAATTTAAAATCAGGAATTATTTAATAACTGTTTCATTCAAGTGTAGGACTATTCAGTAGTGTGCATTCATGATTCCGTTAAAGATTAAACTCTAGAGCTTCGGGTGTCACACGAGCGTTTAACTTTTAAACCAATGATCGGCATTCATTATTATTTTACATTCCTAACTTCAATCAACTCGCGGTATTGCACGACAATCGCCTGCTACCATTGGTGATACGTGTTTGATGCAATATACGTACTGAAAGAAGATTCCTTCATACTATTCGAATTAGTTGGCTAATTAATTAATTCCCATTTAAAATTAGAAATTCCAAAGAATTTAAATTTTTTACTTTTTGTTACTTTATTCAAATAAATCACAAAATCATTCTACAATTAAAGTTGAGATTTTCTTAGATCATGTTATAGTCAAGAATTCAGACTTTTAAAGATCTCATTACATCCCTTGAGTATCCATATTTCTCTCTTTTTTTCATAGTTTATTATTCAATTATGTTTCAGTACCGTTAAGTTTAAAGTCTGTCGATCATCTTGGTTCATAATGGCTTTACTTCGGATATTGAAAAATAAAACAAACAAACAAACAACCGAAATCTATCTCATCCTTAAACCTTGTCAGTAATTTGTAGTTAGTTATAGTAACTTCATCGATAAAGTAAAAATTAATTAAATAAATATATAAAAGGGGGTTTTGTGGAGATTTTAGTAATTTTATATAGTTGAAATCATGAGTCAATTGAAGCTAGATCACCATGGAAAACCTGGAAGCACTGGACAGCTAAATGCCGGCTCAGTGGTCTATCGGTTAAGTGCTCTGGTGTGAGACTGATAGGTCCTGTGTTCGAATCTCACGAGGCGGGATCGTGGATGTGCACTGCTGAGGAATCCCATAATAGGACGA
>NW_017386060.1:288565-298740 GCF_000237925.1 Schistosoma mansoni
CCAGGTTTTCCATGGTGATCTAGCTTCAATCGACTCATGATTTCAACTATATAAATAAATACAAAATAAAAAAAGTAGGTTCGATGATTAAATTAACAATGGAATATCAAATCATAACTGGTACATACATTAAAGATGTTAAATATTAAAATTGGTTTTCTTTTTATTTTATTGAGTAGTTAAATTGACAACTGATTAAAACTACTCTGATTCTTTAATAATGATGTGAAATTCTGTTAAGAACATTGTTTAAGGTATTATGATATGGAAAAAATATCCGTTAAGGTTCAAAACCCATTATTTCAATGAATAAATTAGCTAGTTGTTTCACTGAATTAATTGAATATTTGTTTTCATTAAAAGAAACAGGGGTTTATATACAGTCAAAGAATAAAGTATGATGTATGAAAACAGAAACCCTTCGTTTTCTTACTGAAGTATTATTTGTTTATTATCATTCAAACATTCACATAATGACGAAACAGTTCAAATACAACATTTAAATAGTTCAATGTACTATATGTTATATTTCTACACTGAACATATATATACTTAACTGATATATATTATCAGAGTGAAAGATTGTAGTGTAGTGAATGGGAACACAAGTGGGGACAAATAAATGTATTCATACACAAAATTACAAAACATCATAGTAAAATCTGAAAACCATACAGTAAATATTTCATTTGCAAAATGTCAATCAATTGTCTCAAACTTGACTGTTCCTTTTACAAATATCAGTCAATCGTCTCAAACTTCAATTTTCCAGCTTTTCCATACCAATTGCTTTTTGTTCCCGTTCTTTCCTCCTTGATATTCTTGAGCTTCTGTTACCAGACATCCTATTCCTGACTAGCGTTATATACTACGTATGTCTATATAAGTAGCACACATCACAGTAGTAATTTTAATAGTTGAATTCATGAATCGTCTAGTACTTCCAAATTTTCAATAATGGTCTAGTTTAAATTAACTAATAAATTCAACTATTGATATTTATTAGTTCACTCCTATATCCTATTGGAAAATCTGAATATGTTACAAAACTAACTTATAATGTCAGACATTTAAAATTTATGATTTTTAAAATCGGTCACGTAAAGAAAAAAAAATTTTTATACAAAAGGTAAAACAAAACAACATAACACTATTAAATATTACCAAGTGTAAAATTTATATGATTTACAATGTGTAATGATAAAGTATAATTCACAAGATTTTCAAAGAAAAATAACATCAACCATCTGTTCTAAGTTAAAGAATTATGTGAATAATTATAAACTGGGTTTAAGTCATTTTGCTTCCTTTTTTTAAAAGGAGAAGTTAAGGGTAAATTAATAGAAGGAATCAAATGTAGTAGATGGAATAGAACGTTTAGTTTTCTGAATGAAATAAATGGGATAATTGAATAGCTTTTTGAGGAATTCTCAGAGTTCTATTGAAAAGTCATTACCGATGGAGCTTATCCGTGCCAGGTAGAGACAGGTATTTGTCTCAGTCAGTGGAAGATGGTCGCACAGTTTCGATGATTGGTTGAAGTTATACATTAATACCTTTGGATGTCGGCCTGATGGTCTTGAGGTTAAGCATTTGCACGCAAAACCGAAGGTCCTGGGTTCGAATCACACGTGTGGGATCGTGGATATGCATTCCTGAGGAGTACCATACTGGGACGAAACGTCCATCCAGTGCTTCCAGGTTTTCAGTAGTGATCTAACATCTATCGATTCATGATCTGAATCAAAAACGTAACAGTCTCCACAATCCCATACTGAGAATTGGTTTGTAGAGAATTTTCGATGTGTAAAAATTTAGTTATTTACCATATATGTACACATCTTTCACATTACTATATGAAAAATATTTTATTAAAACTTATTGGGATTATTACCGTTTACTCAGTAACTTGAGTGAATAGAAATTCTAGGGGATAAATCTTGTAGTAATATAAATATTTAACTTAATTATACTTTTTTTAACACATAGTTGTATAAACAAGACTTGACTAGATCAATGAACATTTTTTTACAACCAATAGACAATTATTGTTTTATGGTCAGAGTAGGGGTTTATGGAGGTCGTAGCAATTCTACTAGTTGAGTTCATGAGTCAATGTAAACTAGACCACCATTGAAAACCTGGAAGCACAGAACGACCGTTTTGTACTGCTATGAAACTCCTCAGCAGTGCTCATCCACGACCCCGCACTTGGGACTCCAACCCAGGACCTTCAATCTCGCTCGCTAAAGTTTAACCTCTAGACCACTGAGCCGGCATCCAACTATATTAATGCCTAACTTTAATCGATACATGATTTTGAGCAACCATTTATTCATTGTCTGAGGTAGATACCTGTCTTTACCCGACACGATTTGGATTCCACTAGTCATGGTTTATCAGTAGAACTCTAGGAAGCTAGTCACTAATGAGTACATAATAATTCTGATCAGAATGAGGGTTTGTGGAAGTTGTAGTAATTTTAATATTTGAATATATGGACTCATGAATTGAACTATTAAAATTATTATTTTATCAGCTGACATAAAAAAATCTTTCTACCATTAAACTAGTCTGAAAAATATAGTGTTTCAAGTAGAGGTTAAGGTGCCAGTAACTGTCAAATGATGAATAATTTTACACCATGAACTTAGTTTGAGATTTAATCAGTATAAATTAACATACGATTGATAGTTATTGACTTTTATTGATTTTATTTAATAAATAATGAAACATTGAGGAAACAAAAAAGTTGTCTTTTGTTCTGTCACACGTTTATAGTTTTTTCTTTCAGTAGTAGTTTAGTATTTGATTCAGTTTTCTTTTTTTCATAATTCAAAAATACATTAAGTTTTACCACTGGAGGTAATCATGAAGATTGGTGGAACTTTATACTGAAAAGAGATGACTAGAAAATAATAGGTTCAGTTTACAGTTAACAAAAGTTGTAAACATTTCTACTAACACATATGAATGAGTTATATATATAGTTAATGAAAATAACTATTTACTTTGAAGGTAAATAAATGATATTATTAGATTGATAGATAGTGCAAAGTGAAGTTTTTGTACTATAGGCAACAGTAAAAGTTATCTAAAAGGAATATTTGAAAGTATCTCTTAGTGATTAAAATGTTTACAATGATAAGAAGAATCCTTAAACTATGATCAAAACATTTAGTATTGTTTGTTTGAAACTTCCCATCGATGTGTCAGGACTGCAACTGGTCAGTCTCTAATTGGCATATATGCATACTGTGCGTATTGCCTCGATATAGCCCATCGCACAAGCAAGTGGTTATCAGGACTCAGTGGCCGAGTGGATAACGCGATGGCGTTTGAAACGAAAGGTACTGGGTTAGAGTCCCACAGTGAACATCAACTCTGAGATGCAGGTACATCCAGCTGACGAGTCCCAAATAGGACGAAACGCGCGTCCTGGATCCCACTGCTAGCCACTATCCATCTATGATTAAAACATTTAATAAATATTCTAAGGGTAATTTTTAGCAATCCGTCATTCAATGTTTAATTTATAATAATAATAACTATCTCTGAACTACTTATTAAAATACTTAATTGGGGAATTTAAAGGTGAGGACATAATAAATAGTTTCAAACTGGTAACCAATAACATTATAATGCCCTCAGACAATTAATTTAACCAAGTGGAGAGTGAACAAAATAACTTACCGATGATACTATTCAATGATTATTGTTCGAAGTTGAAGATGAGAATTGTCCCTATCACTATCCCTTCATTGTCTCAGTACTATTGCGCTCACAGCAGGATACGAAAGTTTTGGCCATACTACTTAGTAGGATGATAAGTACTCACGCACGAGTAATCCCAAGTTGAGACAGAACAACTATTTATCCCTCAGTGTTTTTATAATGTAGAACTATCTATACCATATATCCCAACTACTATATAGTAATTTATATGTTACCATCAAGTTTACTATGGGAAATGAAAATGGAAAATGATTTTGAAATACTTAATCGAACCTAAGTTAGATGTTGGACCTACGTGGTCGTTTAATTGAAAGGCTTCATGAAATTAACTTCATCTAGATTTAAATTGGTTTCATTCAGTCAATTCTAAATGAGCACTTTCTAAAACACTAGTTTATGAACAGAGTGATACGGGTCTATACAAGTCCTAAGTTGAGAGTGAATATGCAGAGTAGAAAAAGAAGCCTGATCAATGAGAAATAACAGTTAATAGTTCAGTTAGGAAAAGACTTGTGAAATAGTTCGTTTTTTAATTGTTTAAATATGCTTGTAAAGTCTATCTTTCCAAATGATATATAATTTTAGTCATGAGATTGATATGTGACTAATTAATACTAAAAAAAAGACTAACCAGATGCGTTAAAACCCTTTAAAATGGTAAAATAAGCTGACAAATCATTATATCTATTCAATTCATTGCTGACAAATAGCTAACACTAGATTTACATGTTCATTTCGTAACGATATTAGAAACTTTTCCTCATAACTAATAATAGCACTTTTCCAATTAAACAATAGTTTAAATTCACTTGGTATTATTTGTTTAAATCTTCCCATTGATGATTAGGACTGCAAATGATCAGTCTCTTATTGGCATATGTGCATATTGTGCTTATTGCCTCGATATAGCCTTGATTCACAAACATTATGAGCAATGATGTATGGTGGCTAGCAGTGAAATCCAGGATGCGCGTTTCGTCCTATTTGGAACTCCTCAGCTGGATGTGCCTACATCCCAGAGTTGATATTCACTCTGGAACTCAAACCCAGTACCTTTCGCTTCAAACGCCATCGCGTTTTATTTTGGCCACATGGGTTTTATGTATCACATTTTCCACAAACCGTTTACTAAGTATCATCAACTCAAAAATCAACTGACTTCATTCAACAACTATTTGTCTCATTTCACACAATAATTTTGGTACTATCATTTCCAATTTTCGTAAAATCTTCTTTAGATAAGATAGTGAATTATAACAAATAACTTTATATGCATTTCTATTATTCTCATTTCACCTTCCTCATACTCATATGTGTTGCAAAAACCTACTCAGCTTCCTTTCAGGCAATTTGAAAATATTCTTGATTCCATAACTAAATGAAGTGTTAGTTTCTATAACAGACTGTAAGGAGTTGCTGAAAATTTAGCTAAATGAAATGAATTCGTAATTAAACTAGTGTTCTTTTATTGAATATTTGATGCTAATAACTTCCAATCATTGCAAAGATACACATCAAAACCCTGTTCTGTCTACTTCAGATTGGACAGTCGAGTAGTAACACTAACGCTAGCACAATAAAAAGTCTGATTCACAGTTGTTTTTGAGTATAGAGTTGCATTACTAATTAACTGTAAAAAAGTTACATAGAGTTGAAACATGGTTCAAGGACTCCAAATAGATAATACAATAAACCGAATGAATATTTTGGGATGATTAGTTTTTCAGTATATGGTTTTGTGAAGATTTTGTAAGTTTCATAGGTTATAAATCCCTAACTGATCTCATTAAGACCATTATTGAAAGTTGTCCACCTCATGCGATGGAAGATGGTCTCGCAACATCATGAATCGATCAAAGTTAGATATTAAAATCTTTGGGTCCCAGCTTAGTTGTCTAGATTTCTGACATTTGCACGCAAGAATGAAGATCCTGAGTTAGATCCCGGTTAAGAGATCGTGAGTGCATACTGTTGAGGAGCCTCTTACTAGGACGAAATGATTGTCTAATGTTCCCAGGTTTTCTGTTGTGGTCTAACTAAAACCATTTCGTGATTTCAAATCTATGAAAACGAATTTATCAACAGGTAGAAGTATGTTAAATGTTTAGATGATTCATAGATAATTAATTAAGCTCGGATCAATGTCACCTAGAGACTACCACTAAAATTAGAATAGTAAATCTGCCTAATAGATACTTATTTCATAATACATACTCCGAAGTTTTAATAAGAACTTGAGACCTAAAAGCAAGTATAAATTCTTATGATCGGCTTTTAGTTGCACTTTTTTCTAGTGGTGCATGATGACACCTGAACTTCATCACTTAAACGATTAGACGTTTGAATTTATAACTCGATGGATGAAAGTCAAGTACTTTGACTATTATATCTCAGAATCAATACTATCGACGTTAGTTTATGTATAGAAAACAAAGATATTTATAAGTATATGGTTGGGCCTGACACTCGGGAAGTTATGGGAGAACAGTGGGTTTAGTAACTAAAGAAATAATCATTCAGTCAGAGTATGATACATAATCTGTCGTTTCTTTAGAAACTTGTAGCAAGTTTTAATTTAGCGCTGATTGAATGAAGCTCTTTCAGCCTCTTTCCAGATCCCGAAGTTTTTTCCTTAGGTATTCTATGAAGTTTCTGACACATAGATATAACAGTCAATTAGTGAATTGAAATGTAGTAGTTTGAAGTGTCTATCGAGCTAGTTACTTAAACGATTTCTTAAGGCTCGAAGTAAAGATAACATATGTAATGATAAAATTTTGACTCGAAACAGTTACTTTTCACATATTACCACCAACCATTGGTCCTAATGATGATATTTCCTAGCTAGCAGTTGTGGTCATACTCTTAATTCTTTACTTCTTTTGAAGACTTCAAGAATATCAAGAAATACACCATACTTTTTGATATATAAACTATAGAATCATGAATTAAAATTCCTTTCAATTTTACAATTTCATATGTTTAAGATTTCGTTTAATATAATCCAATTAAATATTGTTTTGTTTTTCTTTTTTAAATATTAAAATTTTATGAAATTATGTTTAAACTAAATGTTAACAAAAAGAGAAAAAAATATACATATATATATATATATTGAATATTTAAGCAATAAAACATTTTATATAGTTGAGATCATGAATTAATTAAAGCTAGACCACCAAGGAAAACCTGGAAGCACTGGACAGCCGTTTCGTCCTATTATGGAACTTCTCAGCAGTGTGCATCCACGATTCCGCCTCGCGAGATTCGAACCCAGGACCTACCCTTCAATTGACTCATGATTTCAACTATATAAAATTACTAAAATCTCCACAAAACTCCCTTCTGATAATAAAATGTTTTTGTTTTAGAAATATAATTGAAAAATGAATTAAAACTTGACATATATAGAAATTAATTTTAAATTAAGATTATCAAATATGAATCACATACATTTTTATATTGTCCAATTGAATTATATTTATATTTAATTTGAATATAAGAAGTATATTGTTCAATAGAATAGAAGAATTTGATTCATTTAAAACTTATGAATAAGAATAGTTTAAAAATTTAAATTAGAAAAAAATTCTCCCAAAAAAAAGAAAAAAATTGAAAGGAAAATCCCATGGAGACTAATAATCCCCAAATTGGTGTTAAAAGGAAAAAAATTTTTAATTGATAATCATTAGTACATCGACTTATATGTTTACAATAATTTAAGTGGACTGTATGAAGAATAAGGTAAAAAAAAAGATATAATGAGTAATAATAATGTTTCTTAAATATTACTCATTTTCCTACTACTTTACAGGTATCATATTAAATTTCAATGCCTTTTAGAATGGAAACAATTCTGGTAAGAATATTGAATTGAGATACCTTATGATGATTTAAATCGTTATGTTGCTTCTTTGTGTAAAAAATTTTTTTTCAAAAGAAAATGTTATTTTTCAAGTAATTCTTTTAATTTATTAATATAATTAATGGCCCCACGTAATATTTCAACTTTAGCTAATCTTCTATCAGGTAATATTGTTAATGGTAAATGACGTCTTAATGATTCATAACCAGCATTTACACATCGAACACGTTCACGTTCACGTGCATTACGTAATCGAATAAAACTTCGTGCACATTCAAATGATGTTGATGATGGTGATGATGTTGAAGAAGAAGATGATGATAATAATAATGATGATAAATTCACTAAATTATTATCATTTGATCCTATATGATGATCATGTGTTCGATGAATTCGTTTAGAATCTACTTTATTTTGTATAAGATTATCACATTCATTATTGAAATTTTTCATAATATTAAATTTTATTGGTGTTTTTCTATATTCATTAATATCGTTCATTTGATTTGAGCATAAACAAGTCCAATTTGGTGTTGAACGTGTTAAACTATTTCGAAATCTTTTAGATGCTAATGATGGAGATAATGATGATGAAAATGATAAGTCACCTAGATCAGAATGATTGGTATGATGTATCGAAGGGGATAAAAGTACTTCTTGATGTGTATTACTATGATAAATCATATTATCATTGGATGTATTAGTATATATATAGGGTAATAAGTTTGCTGAATGTTCTAAACATTGATTTAACATGGGTTTATCATTTAGTGAATTATCATATAATGTTTTTGATGAATTTATTGAATCCAATATATTATTTTCTAATGTCGGTCTTGACATACCTGTTATTAACGCTGATGATGTATTTGAATTGAGGATTTCGTGATATAAAAATGGGTTATTATTTAGTTGAAATTGGTTTATTCTGTGTAAGTCGGATGGATCCATCTCTCTCATTGAATTCATTCTTGTGGGAATCATAACTCTATCATACGTTTTGGTGTGAATACGATCATCCATATTAATAATAATAATAAACAATGCTTGGGAAAAAAATATCAACTTCTAATTAAATATATCTTAAAAACAAAAAATAAGGGTAGAGATATGAAACAAACAGTATAATCCGCATTATTAAATAGCGGTCAATATTTTAACTGGTTAAGAATATCATATTTTGGAAATTCTATTGGTTTGAGACATTTTGCCCTGTAAAACTAACCAATGAAATAATTCACTAGGAAAGGGATAATTTTTAGTAGATTTGACTACCCAATCAACGAATAGTTCACTAGCTAAGACGTCTAGTTTTTTTAAAACAAGAAGTGTGAGATAAAATTTTGACTTGGTTAGTTTTGCTTGTTAACAAAGTATTTTTCTAATGAAAGTGAAGTCACCTTGAAAATGGAAAGCATTAAAACCCAACATGTAACATTCACTGTCAGAGTGAATATCTGCAATAAATATTGAGGCTTTCAATGGTGATCTAACATTGATCGGTTCATGATTTCAATGAAATCCAGCGATCGCGACAACCTCATACTGACAGTACTATGTGATCACTAGCGACTAGCTTCGAGAGGTAATTTTTTGAGTTTTAGTGAGAAAACGTGACCAAGTGTGTGAAGCAGTCACCCACCGAAGACAATGGGAGATTGTAACGCAACATCATGGATTGGTTGAAGTTAGATATTAACAACGTTGTATCCAGGCGCAGCGGTTTATAAGTTAGGCGTTCTCACGTACGATAATAGATCGTTGGCTTAAGTCACATGTGAGGAGTAGTGAATTTTTACTGCTGAGAACAAAACGGTCTTTTAGTGCTTCCAGGATTTCGTTGGTGGTTTAACATTGATAGGATCAGTGAATTACTGAGGTAACCATACCATCTCATCATTACTTCAAACTGATGTACAAATGCTTGAATATATTATACAACAATAACAGTAATAATAACAGTAATATGAGTGGTATTAATAATAATATAGTAGGTTTTCAACTAGTTTAACAGACATTAGTTACAATGATGTTCAGTGACAGTAATAACAGGAATTGTCACTACCTCAGATTAAATTAGTTAAAAACCAAAGCACATTGTTGCGTAAGTGAAAGTATATAACATATTGATGATAATATTATTACGAACCACGTTCATCACTAAACTAGACGTTATGTGTTTGAATCTATTTTATGAAATGGTCATGCACTGCAGGATAGTTATGTGTTAAGACGAAACTTTCGTTCAATCCATTTTGGTTTCTGGAGTTTCTTAAAATATCGATTATTATAATAATAATTATAAAGACGAACTAAAGAATGAATCAAATACTTAGAATAATTATTCACTTAAAAAGTATTTTCAATAAAATATTTAAATAAATCATTATTATATAGAAGAAAAGCATAGAAAACCATAGAACATTAGATAAATAGTCCAGTACTGTTCATTTTAGTATGGAGATATAGAACTTTCCTAGTTTGAAAGCATGAGTCAATTGAAGCTAGACCACCAGGGAAAACCTGGAAGCACTGGACGGCCGTTTCGTCCTATTGTGGGAAGAATGAAACGGCC